>NC_056729.1:733215642-733333142 GCF_019279795.1 Protopterus annectens | reverse complement strand
TGACACTGCATGATGTGAGTTGTACCGCACCTTATGGCAGAAATTACATTAGTGGAGCTACGAGAGCACTGAGTACAACCACAGAATGCTGTGCATGACTGGGTGTAATCTGAGATGCAACATAAGACATGGATACATGTATATGCAATTGATAATTCAGGAGTTATGGGTCACGTGTGATGAGCAGGATTTCTGCTGGGTAAATGGCACTTGTCATACAACTCAGTGGCATAACAGGATGAACATGAGCAACCCATTTCACTGAAATGTTAGATTAGTACCTACCTATATTTACTGTCCACTTATCTGTTCGAGTGACCTACATATTACAAGGTGAACATATCACAAGCCTTTGTGTCCCACGTATAACAGTTTTTGGCATCCATGTCTGCATATGTGACGGAGTACATACTATTTTCTCAGACTGCAGAGGACTGCTTGCAAACTATACAGCTGTTACACTGGCTCCTAAGCTTAGCTTATATTCTTGTTGCTACAGACTACACACACATGGCCATAAATACCACAGATGTGTATGTAGCCAGATTAGCATGAAAAGTATGAGCTGCAGATGGCCTGTAACTCAAAATATTTTATCATTTATATGAGTGCATGAGAGAGATATCATGACAGTGGACATAAAATATATGCTCTGTACAAAAGTCATCTTCACTAAACATTTCAATAAAAAGAAATTACACTTTTTTGGTGAGACCAAAAGTCTTAAACAGACACTATAGAAGATGACAATGTCATACTGGAAAAATGTTGTTTACAGAGACTGTATGAAAGAGAAACAAAGCAGAACCATTTTAAATATGCATCATAAAGTATTATGCTGATCTGAAAAAGGAATGTGAGTAGGTAATGCATGCACTGCATACAAGTACAGTATATGAGTGCATAGCAACAGGTTGCATGAATCTTGCAGGTATATTAAGCTACTTTGCATTCCTTCACCACAAGCTGCAAGGTGCAGTTTAGCTTAGTATGCAAATATGTGCACAGAAAAAAAACAGTGCAGGGACTATAGAGAGAGGGATGTCATAAGCAGAAAGTCACAATTTAGGCAGTAAAAACATTCGTTTTACTTCTGCGTGTCAATAAGCAGAACCTTTGAAAAGAAGTTTTTTTTACCACTGCCACCTTGCCTTCATGTAGACATGTATTCAAAACTAATAATACCTTCAGTTCTCACTTGCCTTTTACATCTTCTTTTTAGATTTTTCTGTACTGTGAAATTCATCTTAAATAGATTATCTTTATCTTACGGTACAGGCTTTGATGAGCTGCATCTGTTTTTTATGAAACTGATGTAGCTTACATCTCAAAGGCACTCCCTCATATATATTTAATATGGCTTGTAATGCTGTATTCTCTTTACGAAAATCCATGCAGCACTGCAACTGGCCAGGATATTAAAATCAAATAATGCAACAAATTATATTCCAGTTTCAATGTTGTCTGTAATGGCCAAATGTTTTGAAAGCTGGTCTTCCTGCAATTATTAACATATTACGTTACACGGGCACTGTTGCTCCTTGTGAAGGTCTCTTCGGCATATCTTCAAGATCCATTGTTCATTTCTGACTTCTGGTCATTGTTTCTGTGGAGTTTACATGTTTTTCTCCATGACCTGATTTTTAAGATTTACAATTATTCTAGTATAGAAGTGGACATTTCCTTGGCAGAATTACTAGCAAAAGGTTTAACTTTTGTCCCTGATTTAAGGGCTAGTGTTGCAAGAACAATGATTGATCTAAGGTTATTTGTGCGTAAAATTAATTTGCAATTTTTGTTTAAGGAACAACCTATAGTGAAGAATGAATGTAAAATGTTGAGTACTTCTAATCCATCATTACCCCCTGGTTTACTAATGTTTGAACAAGTTTGTGAATTGGATTTGCATGACAAACTTGAACTTAAGACATAGGCCTTTGGGCATAGTCAGTAACTTTACCAAACAGGAATGGGAGAGTTTGAACTATTTAAGCTTTCAGAATGTTAGAGTTGTTAAGCCTGACTAAGGTGCAGGGCTTGCATTTTTTGCTAATGATGACTACACTAGGCGTATGTTGAAATTATGTGACTCTGATCATTACACTTTAGCTTCTTTGAATGAAATGAACCGAGCCCAGCAGAAGATAAAAGTCTTTCTTAATGATTTGTTTATAGAATCCAGGATTTCTTTGGAACCATATAATTACTTGTCCTGTTTGGCTCCTCTTACCCCAGTGATTTTTGGAAACCCGAAGGCCCACAAGGACCTCGGGGACCCACCGCTTCGGCCTATAGTTAATGGGAGAAATTCCATTACATATCCATTGGCGAAGTACGTAGATACAGCATTAAAGAAATTGGTTGATACATTTGATTACATCTGTAAAGATTCATGGTCATTTTTGGATAGCATCAATGGTCTGGAGTACAAGGATGATATTGTGCTCTTGACCATTGATGTTAAAGACCTTTACACTGTAATACCCATTGACACAGGCATCAAATGGGTAACTAGTTAATTAGAACAAAAGGTTGCTCAGAAAGAGAAAATGAGCTTTTAGAGGAATTATTAGATTTAATTTTGAACAACAATTATTTTATGTTTGATGGATGTTATTATTTGCAAAAGACAGGCGTTGCAATGGGCTCTCCATGTGGGGCAAGTTTTGCAAACCTTGTGATGGCTCACTGGGAGCAGCACCATGTTTTTAACAACAATATGTTTAGGAAGAATATTTATTACTATACCAGGTATTTGGATTATGTCTTCATCATGTTTGAAGGTACCACAGATGACATCCTGAATTTTGTGACCTATTTGAACGAATCCACTCAATTTTTGAAATTTACCTACAATTTGGGAGTGGAGAGTATAACTTATCTAGATGTTGAATTATATTAGGATAGAAACACAAATTCATTCAAAGCCAGGATACATAGGAAACCAACTCATTCCTTTACTTCACCAGTTGTCACCCTTACCAGCAGAAAAGATCAGTAGTGGAGGGACAATTGGTGAGAGCGGCCCGGATGGTGTCCGGTAAGGAAGAATTTAGATTTGAATGTCAACTGTTGTATGACATGTTTTTAAAATGGGGTTATCCCATAATGTTATTGGATGATATAGTTTTTGAAGTACAGCATAAAAGCTATAATGGCGAATTTAAACCTATCCTAGCACAAAGTTTCCATTTGAATGGTCTACAGACTACATGTAAAGACCATTCACATTCAGTAAAATCTGTTTCATTTAAGGTCACTTTTATCACATCCTTTAGCCTCGATGCCCCTGTTATAAGACAGATTATTTTTAAAAACTGGAATATGTTAGTGTCAGATGCGGACTTGGCCCCTATTGTTGCGTTGTCCCCTAAGATCACTTATAGAAGAGGACCCAACCTTAAAAACTTGCTGGAGAGAGTAAACCCCCCTTTGCTAGAACCACTGGTATGTACAAATGTGAAAGTTGCCCACATTGTAGATACATGGAAGTAGGTAAGATGTTTACTGCTAGGGGTAAAAAGTATTCTATTAACAAACAGTACAACTGTCTTTCTAAAAGTGTAGTCTATTTGGCAACTTGTAAACTCTGTCCTTGTTTCTACATCAGTAAGACGGACCATAGATTCAGGGACAGGGTCTATGAGCACTTGTACAGTATTAAGAAATCTAAAGTGGAGAACGCCCTGGCAAAGCATGTCCAGGGACATCCACAGCACAGTTTTTGTTTCCGGATTATTGACCAGATTGAGTATAAGGGGAGGTCCTTTCAGTTTGATGTTAGAAATCCGGGAACTTTTGTGGCAAATAAGATTGAACACCTATAGTCCACCAGGCTTGAATGACATAGCCTATGTACTGAAGTTCAGGAGCCTTCAGAGATAAATAATCTAGGCTTATGTCAATGTTTTTAAAAATGTGCAAATAATGTATGTTAACAGTATAAGATTATTATGTATATCAATTAGGGAGAACCCATATAGGTTTCTGCATATACTTTCAACTCATTTTTAGCCTGTTTATGGTTGCTAACATAGGGCTTTTTATTATGTATACTTCTCAAAGTTTTTTTGATGCTGGTTAATGTTTCCTACTGTTTTCTTCAATGTTTTTAAATGGCTTTTTAGTAATTAATATTTCCCAAAGGGCATTTTTTTATGACGTTAAACTTCTTATGTTTCAACAATTTGTTACCTTAGGTGTTTGTCCTTTAACTCCTTAATTGGTTTAACCATGTCATTATGTCCAACTTGTGCATCTAAGGTTATGGATTAATGTATTACTTTATCTGATGAAGTTTTATTCATTGAAATAAGATGAAAGTGCTTACTTTATTGGTCTGGAAGTTAATAAATTGTCTTCCTGTGGAGTATTTTGCAGCCAGTGGCTTATTTTTTATTTTATTTAGTTTAAACCTGTTTCCTAAAATCATGTTGGTTAAGTGGATACTTTAAATGTTCCATTAATATTGCATTTTCTACTGCCTTTGTTGCCTGGGGCATAGCCAAAGGACATCTTAGGACCAGTTCACTTATCAAATTAACAACTGATTAAATGCATATGTGCAGACATACATAAATAAATGCTTGACTACAATATGCATTTGGAAGAAGCCTTAATGTCACAACCTGTGTCTGTTCAGTCTAAGTCTTTTTTTTTTCAAAATGGTGGCATGCACAGTCACAGCGGCTCTATGCTCTCCTTCTCAGTGCTTGTTTTCTGTGTTTTTTTGTGTTCATATGTATGTTCTTTGCTGTTAAGTTCAGTCAGGCTGATCGTAGATATAGTTGGCAAGATCTCTTGCATATCAGATTTCAGCACCATCAGGGTGTTACACATGAATTCTCACACTCATATGACATACCAGAGAAATAGCAAGAACACCAGGCTCTCCTTGGATTGTTATCAGTCTAGGCAAGAGACAAAGGCGGAGAAGACACAGGAAGAAAAAGCATGGCGGGAGGTCTGGCGTACATGCTAGGCTAAGGAAACATCCACACAAACCACATCGTCCAGGTATATTTCCAGCTAATGCCAGCTCTATTGTAAACAAAATGGATGAACTTCAGCTAGAGATTTCTGAGAACAAACTTATAAGAGACTGTTTTTATTATTTTTCAGAGACACAGCTACGCGCGTGTATATCAGATGCAGCAGTTGAGCTGGCAGGCCACACAACCTTTCAGTGGGACAGGAATAAAGACTCAGGTAAGACCAGAGGTGGGGGGCTTTGCATCTATGTGAGTAACAGCTGGTGTACCAACGCAAAGATAGCAGACAGTTACTGCTCTCCTGATCTGGAGTATATGACAATCAAATGCAGGCCCTTTTATTTACCTCGAGAGTTTACTACTGTTGTAGTTACAGCTGTTTGCATTCCACCAGATGCTAATGCTTGCACAGCTCTAAGTCACCTGTTTAACATCATTAACTTGCGACAAAACATCCATCTTGAATCTGTTCATATCATAGCTGGTGATTTTCATTCAGACAGACTTAAAGACAGTCCTCCTCAGATTTCATCAACACATCAAATTTGCAACCAGGGAGTACAATATACTGGACAGGGTCTACTCAAATATCAGGGATGGCTATAGGGCAAAACAGCTGCCTCATCTAGGCCAGTCAGACCATTTGTCCATACTCTTGACTCCAGCATACAATCCAATTAAGAGAAATGACCAGATTTCTACAAAGATTGTTAAAATATGGCTGGAAGGTTCACTCTTGTAGCTACAGGATTGCTTTGAAAGAACTAACTGGGACATTTTCAAGGCTCAGGATCTGGAAAAGTACACATCTATAGTACGAAACAGCTTCAGTCACACAAAAACTAGGAATCCAAAAAGCAGGAAGTCACAAACCTCTCCGTATGCTGCCAATAATAATTTTAGTAGTAAAACCACTTCGGTACTTAGATATGCACTTCCAAAATAGTGTAGATTCACAAGGAAAGCCAAAAGGTAGATAAAAAAGCTTTAATCCACAGAACAAAACACCACGATAATCACAAGCGCTTTCGCCCATTCGTAACGGGCTTTTTCAAGTGTCACACTTGAAAAGCCGTGTTTTGTTCTGTGGATTAAAGCTTTTATCTACCTTTGGCTTTCCTTGTGAATCTACACTATTTTGAAGTATCTAAGTGGTTTTACTACTAAAATTATTATTGGCAGCATACGGAGAGGTTTGACACATCTATAGTACTCTACTACATAATAACCTGTGCTGACAATGTCACTGTCAGCAAGCACATTTGTGTGTACCCTAATCAGAACCCCTGGATGACGAATGAAGTCAGATCTCTTCTCAAGCACCGCAATACAGCCTATAGTTCTGGCAACAGAGTATTTTACAACGTGGCTAGAGTCAACTTAAAGAAAGCAATTAGAGAGGCTAAAGTTGCCTATAAAAGGAAGACAGAGGACCACTTTACCAACAATGACTCACAACAACTATGGCAAGTTATTCAGCACATCACCAATCATAAAACCAGTAACCATATGGCTGTTGATGGAGATGCCTCAATGGCAGAGGAACTTATTATTTCTTTGCCTGTTTTGAGGTAGAAACAGAAGAGACAGTCACTCCTAGGTACTAGCAGATAGGCCACAGCAGTCTTACATCATCTATACCAGCCTCCTACAACCACACCATCACAGTACAAAAATGATGTAAGATGTTTGCTTAAAGCAGTTAATCCAAAAAAGGCTGCTGGCCCTAATGGAATGACAGGATGGGTGCTGAAAGAATGTGCGTACCAGCACTGTGGGATCTTCACAAAGATCTTCAACCTGTCTCTTTCTAAGTCTACCATTCCATCTTGTCTGAAATCAACTACAATCATTCCACTGCCAAAGAAATCTGTCATCAGTAGTCTCAACAACTACTGTCCAGTGACACTTACTCCAGTTATCATGAAGTGTTTTGAACAACTCGTTCTGCCATACATTAAGGACAGTCTCCCAGTTATCTCAGATGCACACCAGTATGCTTACAGAGCAAATAGGTCTATGGAAGCTGCCATCCACACTGCCTTACACACTGCACTTTGTCATCTGGAGCAGCAGGGGAGCTAAGTGAGGATGCTGTTCATAGATTTTAGTTCAGCATTTAACACAGTTATCCCAAATAGACTGGTCACTAAACTCACTGGCCTAGGACTTTCAGAACCTACCTGCTGTTGGATTAAAGACTTTTTGACTAACCATGCTGATATGGTTAGACTAGGCTCATATCTCTTCTCCACTCTCAGGCTAAACACTGGTGTCCCACAAGGCTGTATTCTGAGCTCCCTTCTGTATAGTCTTTGTACTCATGACTGTGCCCCCTCTTATTCTACTAATACCACCATTAAGTTTGCTGATGACACCACAGTGGTTGAATGTATTTCAGGAGGAGACAAGACAGCAAATAGAGATGAAGTTCAAAGACTGGTTGCATAGTGTACTGAGAACAATCGAGCCCTGAACTCTGCCAAAACAAAATAACTCATAATAGATTTCCAGAGGCATAATCTAGGTCATAACCCAATATACATCAATGGAGACTGTGTGGAAAGGATTTCTGCCATCAAGTTTCCAGATTTAGATGTGACAGAAGATCTCTCCTGTGCCATAAACATCACAGAGGCAGTCAAGAAGGCATAGCAGAGACTCCATTTCCTGAGCATCCTCAAGAAAACAACTTGCAGGAGAAGCTACTGGTGTCTTTTTACCACTGTTTTATTGAAAGTGTGCTGACATACTGCATTTCCATGTGGTATGCCAACAGCTCAGTGGCAGATGGGAAGGCCTTTCAATGGATCATTAACCCTGCCCAGAAAATCATTAGCTGCTCATTGCCTTCTTTGAAGGAACTCTTCAGCTCTCACTGTCTTAGCAGGGCAACCAACATCTTGAAAGATCCTTCTCACCGTGGGCATCACCTGATTGAGCTGCTGCCTTCTGGAAGATGGTTCAGGTCCATCCCATCTCAGACAAACAGACTTAAGAACAGATTCTATCCTAGAGCTATACATGAACTGAACAATGCTAAATGCTCACACTGAGTACAGATAATAGTCATTTGCACTGTAAGGTATATGTTTACATTCTTGTGCATCTTACTTTATTCCTTTCATGTGCAATTCCCCCAGGTGCAATAACTTAGTTGTTTACTGCATTGCATTGCATTATATTGTATTGTTTGGTATTGTATTGCATTGTATTGTATTCTCTTATTTGTTCATGTTCATTATATGTGAATGCACCTTAGGAGGAATGCTACAAATTTCGTTCCACTTGTGCAATGACAATAAAGGAATCTTACGTTATCTTATCTTATCCTGTCTTATCTTATCTTTCCTTCCCTTATCTTATGTTATCTATCTTAAGTCCCAACATTTTAAAACTTAGCTTTATTTCTTCTGATGAAGCATATTTTTGCTGACCTTAAAGCATTTGCTAGTATGGGCCATTGTCTTCTACTGTGTGATTTTAAACATATTTGATTTTTGTAAGTTAGACATACAATGCCATAATCATCTATTGTTGATTCTCCTCTGACATACACAAGAAAACACCAGAAATAAAAATAAATCCCTAGTCTGTGGCATGGGGGGTGAAGCCATGATGGCAGCCAAGGAAACTTAAATTTGATTGTCATCATTACCCACTCTCATATCTAACTGCTTAGTGTACACTGCAGTGTTTAGGAGAAAACATTTTTTTTCATCTTACCTTTAAGTATCTATTGAAAGATCACCAGTTATTGGAGAACCCACATTCTGCCACTCAGTAGTCATCTTGGGAGTAGTGCTTCTCTCTTCTCCTGGTGAGAGGAGTGCAGGGACATTATTTCCTGGAGACTGCTGATAGAAAGCCTAATAACTACGTTATAGGTGACAGTTTGGAATCTGCGATCATATGCTGAACCTAGTAAGAGAAGGAGCAGAGTGCATTGATTCCTGACTGTTTCTGGCTGGAGAGTGAGTGTCTGTGCTTAACGTACCTGTTTGGTCTGGTTGCTATTCGAGGCATCTACCAGGGAAACGCTACAAGCCTACAGACCCTTGCATCATCTAGGACAAGACTGCAGATCAATAAACAAGCTGTGGCTTGCTTCTCTTCTTGAAATCCATGCTAACATTTTGCTTTTGGTGAGAGAAGAAGCAAAGGAGCAGTGCATCACAACAGAGTGAAGCTGTGGTGAGACCAGCATTAGTAGTAGCCAGGCAGTAGCCATTCACCCAACTCCCCTCTTTTCATCATTCTTGACAAGCTTATTCTTTGTTTTCACTAACTACTGCTTGATTTGTTTTTAACTTTGGAATATCTGCCTAAATACTTCATCCTTAAATTTTTTAGATCTATGTATTAGTTTCCCCTCAAGTGTTTGGCAGTGCTCTATGCAGACTCAATGGATCCTGGAAACTATCACCCCATAAGCCTGACTAGCTTGGTCTGCAAAGCTATGGAAAGGATCATCATGGACCTCATAATTAAAGATATTGGGGACCTACAGACACTGGATCCTACCCAGTTTGGCTTTGTTAAGGTCAGATCCTGCCTCTTAAACCTGGTCGATTTCTTTGAAACAGTCACCAAGGCCATTGGGAAGGTGGTCCACACAGCCTACCTGGACCTGCAAAAGCCTTCGATACAATACCCCACTCGGGCATTATAGATAAGCTCACCAGCTTAAATATAAACCCCTATGTCACTAGATGGGTTGCAAACTGGCTAAAGGACAGAACCCACATGGTTAGAATTGCTGGAGCCATGTCAGACTCCAAACCAGTTACAAGTGGCGTCCCACAAGGCTCAGTCCTGGGACCTCTCTTGTTTGGTATATATTTCTCTGAGGTACAGGCCAACACGGAAGGACTGTGGCTGACCAAGTTCGCAGATGACTGCAAACTGGGCGCCATCGACTCTCCAGCCGACACATGCATCCTCCAAAAGGGCCTCATAGAAACAGACAACTGGTGCCAGAGCCATGGCCTCAAGCTAAATGCCAAAAAGTGTATAGTCATCCCCTTTGGCAAAAACAAAGTGCCCACAAATTACCACATAGGTGGTAATCCGTTAAGTACAGAAGAAGTAATTAGGGACCTGGGGACCCAAGTTGATAGCAATCTCTCATTTGACAACCACGTGGCCAAGTGGTTAGAAAAACATTTTATATAGCCCACCTAATCATGAAGAGATTCACATCTAGATCAGGGGAGGTCATCGTGCCTCTTTACCCATCCCTCATCAGGCCCATAATTGAGTACAATACCCCTTTTGGGATGTACCTTACCAGACACCTGCAGCAACTGGAAAGACCCCAAAAGTACCTCACCAAGAGGATCAAAGGGCTCAAATAGATGCCATATGCTGCCCGGTTAAAGAAACTCCAGCTCTACTCAGTGGCATACTGCCTGCTCAGAGGTGATCTGTGCCTGACGTATAAAGCCATGTCCAACCGGGAATTAATGGACATGCTGCACCTCAGAAAATCCAAATCCCATTGAGCTACGCGCTCGAGAGACTTGAACCTCAGCACTGAAATAAATAGGACATGCTGCAGGGACAGATTCATAACCCAGAGGTTCCCTTCACTCTGGAATAAAATCCCAGTCCAGGTTAGGCAGAGTCCCTTATTGACTCTCTTCAAGAGGAATATTGATGAGTGGATGGAAGATCGTAGGTTTACCCCAGGTATCACTTCTGTGTCACTGTTAGACAGAGGCACAGTGTACTAACCTCGAAAAAGGGCATAGCAAAATTAATTTAAAATGGGTGGCAAAAGCCAAACACACTCTGGCTAGGCTTATAAATGCCCTAGGGCAGATAGCCTAGTATGAACCTATGAACCTATGAACCTATGACACCTTGAGTGACATTTTTCCGGCAAAAGCACAATTGAAATTTCTCCAATACCTAGTTGCATACAGGACAACTAGTTTACAGTGACAAGCATTACCCACAGAGTTGGAAACCAGATACTGACAGTGACTGATATTCTCATTCCAACCGTCTACTCAATAAAAAAGGTCTGTTGCCATGGATATGGACTTTTCTACTGTCTCCATTACTGGCTTGGTGGATATGGGCATACTGAGGCAATGTAGAAATTACCTAATGTTTACTGACAACCAGTTAATTCTCAACCAAACTGATATGGTATGTGAGAGATGTATTTACACAATGTCGGGAGGCAAAGATCTCACAGAAAAATACTCCTAATGTCAATAAGGTTCTCAGTAGTACACATGCTGCACCATCACACAAAATTCAAAGCAGACATATAGACCTGCATATGCTGAGGCACTTACATGTAACCTTCCTAAACCACAAATGAAGTACACATAACAAATACCCTCAGCAGCCGCAAATGCACTCTTTCAAAACAACACCCACATCAACACATACAGCTACATCTCATATATCCTCTAACTCTAAGCCGATAAGGCAAGTTACCACACAATCCAGCATTCTATTCAATGGAGTCTCCATCGTGAGACACACTGACGTCCCTCTCACCAGGCTGAGTAAGGAGAAAATTGCGGTCAGTTCCTTGTCAGGGGCTAGGATCCATCACATTATGCATACACTCAGGTCATTGGGCCATAATTACAAATAAGATTCAGTCATAGTCCATGTGAGAGTAAATGACCTGAGATGTACCTCCCTAGACTATATGAAGAGAGACATCATGGAGCTGTCAGAATATGTCTCAGGCTGGTATAAGACTAGCACTGAGCAGCATTTTACCTTCTCCAAGGATGATGCCACAATACAAACAAAAGATGATTGACTTTAATAATTGGCTTAGATTCTTGTGTCATTCTAAGGGGGTGTAATATTAGTCAGCATGGAAGGAGATGGTCAACAGACCACGCTGCTTTGCCAGGGATGGTCTGCACCTCTCCCCTCTAGGCTTTTGAATATTAGCTAAAACATTGTCTTCCCTCATAGTGCCTTTTTTAGGCAATGCCAAACTGAAAGTACATCTGACATAACAAACCAAAACCAAGTAAATCTAAAGATATAACTGCTCAATCCTAGGAGTCTAAACAAAAAAACTCCACTCCCTAGAAGCTCTCTTTACCCTAGAGAATGCTGATGTCTGTGCAGTCACTGAGACATGGTCTAAAGCCACAGTGAGCACACCAACAGTGCAAGGTTATAATGCCTTCCACACATCTAGGCCAACTACTTCACAGGCAGGGACTACAGTTGGAGGTGTCTCTATTTACATCAAAAATAAATATTTGTCACAGCTGGTCAAACGGGACATTGTACTTGAGCTGCTCCATGTTCAGTTCACCATAGGCAAAATTCAATACCACTTCCTTGCAAGTTATAGGTCTATGACCCAGGAAACTCATACTATGTTTTTAAACTTGTTATAAACACTAACCATCCAACCCAATACCATATTCATGGGTGACTTTAATTACCACACTATTAACTGGGAATCCTATACGACACTAAATATACATGCACAGAGATTCCTGGATTTTGTAAACACGAACTCCCTGGACCAGATAGTCAATACATCAACCAGGGGTGCAACCATACTGAATCTGGTCCTCACTAATATGGGAGATTGCTACCCCCCCTACTGTAATGCCTTCCTTGGTAAGGCCAGACCAAAAATGGTCTCCTTTAAAGTAAAAATAAATCCTGGACCCCCAGCTAAACCTGGAATATTCAGCAACTATTCTAAGGCTAACCTCCTGCTATTAAGTGAGAACCTGGCAAAATTGAGGTATGTTTGGCCTCCCAGGCCAAGGACAACAACAAAACATTATTTAGCTATGTCCGCAACCTCAAAATACACAATTGTCTGCAAGACTCGTTTTAAATGGAACCGCCTATACTGAGCCAGAAAATATAACAAACCTCCTGGCTGAAAAATTCAGCTCCAACTTTACCCCTCTCCACCCCTCAGCCTTACCTCAGGAAATATCATCAAATATAACTCCCCCTAATATCACTAGGGAACAGGTCCTTAATGCTCTTTCAAAGACCAAGAACACTGCATAATTGGGCCCAGACAATATCACAGGATGTTTTCTAAATAACATGAAACATGACTTATCAGGGCCTTTGGAATTACTACTTAACTGTAACCTCCAAACAGGCTTCATGCCTCATGAATGGAGAAAGACAACAATCATCCCTCTGCACAAAGGTGGGCCATCTACTGACCATGGAAACTGCAGACCTGTAAGTCTCACTAGTCTTATATGTAAAGCCATGGAAAGAATTATCATGGAGATGATTAATAGATATATAGTAAGCCTCCAGACACTGGAACCAACCCAGTTTCATTTTATCAAGGGCAGATCATGCCTACTCAACCTGGTGGACTTCTTTGAGAAGGTCCCCAAAGCAATGGATGAAGGCAAAATTGTTCACACTGCCTACCTTGACCTGGCCAAAGCATTTGACACAATACCCCACTCGGGTATTGTTGACAAACTCAGGAGGTTAGGTACAAACCCGTACGTCACCCGGTGGGTAATCAACTGGCTCAGAGACAGGACCCAGGAAGTTAGAATCGGGGAATTCACCTTTACAAAGAGGCCACTCACAAGTATAGTCCCTCAGGAATCAGTCCTTGGATCACTCCTTTTTGGCATTTACTTCTCAGAAGTCAAAGCCAATGTCAGTGGTCTCTGGGTTAGTAAATTTGCAAATGATTGCAAATTAGGAGCTGTCATTGAATCTCACACTGACACAAATGTTCTCCAGGAGGGGCTGACATAGACAAAAAGCTGGTGTCAGAGCCATGGACTCAAACTAAATGCCAAGAAATGCATAATAGTATCCTTTGGGAAGTCTTTCTTCCCTGTTAACTATCATATTGACAACACACCCCTTAGAGTTGACCCAGCAGTCAGGGACTTAGGGACACACATAGATAGCAATCTAGCCTTTGATCATCATGTGTCTACATTGGTGAGGAAATCATTCTATGTTGTACAACTTATAAGTAAAGGTATGGCATCTAAGTCCAAGGAAGTCATTGTTCCACTGTATTCGGCATTCATCAGACCTATCATTGACCTATCATTGAGTACAATGCCCACTTTGGTATGTACCTAACCAGGCATATCCAGCAAGTGGAACGTCCACAGAGGTTCCTCACTAAAAGAATATAGGGCGTAATAATATGTCCTATGCAGACCGCCTCAAGGCCTATCTCTGTATTCTGTCTCCCACAGCTTTTGAGGGGAGATCTATGCTTGGCATACATGGCATTTTCAGGCCCCACTCTGATGGAGCTCCTGCATATTCACAAAACAAACAGCATCAGAATTACCCCTTCTAAAGACTTAAACCTTGCCTGTGATATAAATATGATCTGCTGGAGAGATAGGTATGTATCCCAGAGACTACCCCATCTATGGAACACGCTCCGCATCTATGTGAAGCAGAAGTTCCTTCCTAACCCAATTTAAGTGCAACTTGGACAATTGGATGGGAAACTGGAAATTCATCCCTGATTTTGCACCTATGTTTGTAATGGACAACGATAACCTGTAAATGGTTCATCTCCCAGGCCTATGCTTACACTTATCAAAGGTATCAGAGCTTGTCAGATATTTGGGAATTCATGGCTAGGCTTAAAAAGGCCCTTGTGGTCATTAGCCTAGTAAACATCTATGAATCTATGAACCTATGATATAGCAGATTCCAGGTAGAGGAAGATGAATTTGAGTGGCAGGCACCAGCTCTTTCACCTGTGAAAGGGAGGGAAACTACTATGCCCGTGATATTGGCAACATATAACACTTGTTTGGTGCATTGTCCAGCTGTATTGGCCACTTTATCTCATTATGTGCATGGCAGGGGATTTCCTCCTGAGCCAAGGAATAGGAGATACTTATGACAGCATTCACACCTCCAACCTCAACCTGGCAATTATGGCCAAGTCTGCATGAAGCCTAGGGGTAGATCATTCTGAGGGACCCACAAGTTTACCTGGACTCCACTACATGAAGACTTAGCCTACTGGAACATCCCAGGCAGAGCAAATGAGCCAATAGTCTCTGTGTCATAGTCCTGGGATGTCTGACTCTTGCCTGTCCTGAAACAAATATGTCACTTGAATATAGGTGGTATAACCATCACACAGGGTCCCTGGAACTTGGAGAAGAGCAATAAAATGAAAGATAAAAGCCTAGAGTATATGGGAAACAGATCAAACAAATACTCTGCCCTTCCCCTTTTTAGACAGCAGCTGTGAGTCTCAAGCCAGCCCTTAATGTTTTAACTGAAGCATTTTCAGAATTATAGTTAAGATTGCAAACCCAGAAACCTGTAAGGGGAAACAATTGGGAAGGGGGCTAAAGAGTACTATGATAGTAAAGAAGTGGTAACAAATAATAATAATAAAACATCATAGTATAGTAAAATGCAAATTAAATTAGATGTATGCTGTCATGCTCTTGTAGCAATGTTCAGGAAGTATCTGGAATAGATGAGGTAGCTTGTTTTGGGTATAGAGGCAAACTAAAGAGCATTTCACTACTTTATGAAATATGACAGACACCTTTATTATATGGCATATGGGTTTTTAAACAAAATTGTAACTCTTGCTTGTTTATATTTGTAAAAAAAGGATTAAATTAAGAGGGAAAATATCTACAACAAGCTATAAAGATTGTAAGTTGTTCTCATTTAAAGATAAAAAAAAATCATTTACTGGGTCTGTTATGCATGCACAGGCACAGCAGCTGAAAGTACTGCTGATCATTGGAAATTAGTGAAAAAAAAGAAGTAAATGCTTTACGAATGCAAATGAATATTATAAGCGCACAAATGTAAGTCCTCTGCAGTCCTTAAATGAAAACAAATAAGAATAAGAAATGGGATGTGAATTAAGCAGAGATGTAAAAAAAAACAGCAGAAAATGACTATTAGTTGTAACCATCATGAAGAATAAGTAGAAAGCCATGTTCAAAATCTGGGAAAAACAAACAAACAAAAAAATAAAATATGACTAGGTAATACATAAATCAAATGGAAAATAAAATAATGAAAATGAAACTGTTGTCCAGAAAAATGTACATTCCATGAATTAGGAATAGATATAGAGGGTAGTAAATGGAGACAGCATGAGCCTATCCATCTAGGAAAAAGAAAAGGATACAAATATATTATCAATGAAATTTAGAAATAAATTAAAACTAGAAATGAATATGGGTTAAAATTAGTTTGTGAGACAGTGAGAGAGAGAGCTGTTCCATATTTTGAGTTTTAACTTAACAGAGCATGATCACATTGAGAAAAATATATAGAAGAAGGGGTTAAAAAAACAAATGACATATATGGACTTTTCCAGCCTTCATGAGAGACAGATGAGATCACTGGGTTTGTACCTTATCCCACAGAAGGAATGAATACCAGAATGCAGAAATGCTAAGCATCTCAACAAGTGGAATGGATCAGGGTTGCGTCTCCTGCTCACCCGGAAAGAACAAAAATGTTTTTCTTGCTGGGAGTTGGTACCATAGAAAGGGAAGAGCAAATGGAACACCTGCCCCAGCTACTACCTGGTAAGGGGCTCCAAAATTTGACATCCTACAAGCAATTAAGGAACTGCAATCACAACTGCTTATTTAACAGCTTGTAAATTAACTGTCAAGCTTTTTTATTACCTTTAAAACAACAACAGAAGTTTGGCAGTTAGTTTGCAAACTGTGTTAATAAGCAGACCTTTTTAAAAGAGTTAATGAGGGGCACCAAATAGGCTTGTTGCTCAGGGTACACAATTCCCTGCTGAAGCTCTGCTTGGACTGTAGGAAATACATCTGTATTTCATATAATAACATTTCTTTCCTCTATTTCTGTTGTCCTAAGCTTTGTCAATAAAACGTAAAAGTTTGGAAGGAAGATACTGTTCTTTGCATTCTTTGGTCACTAGATCAACTGAACCATATTAGTTGTTTTAACTGAAATATGCTTTTTCTGTACATACACCCTCTGTATCCTCTCTATTATTATATCTTGACATTAAGATTGTGCAGTATTGGCAATCATGAAAAGCCCTTGGTTTCTGTGTAAAACCAACAATATCTCCTGTGATCTGAGGTTGTTTAAACATGGTTAGAATATCTTAGAGGATTGTATAGCTTCTACAAATGTGGGGTGGATGAGCTAGCATCCATCAAAAAATTAACTTGCATCTTTTTTGTTACTAATACTTTAATATATTAAACTGCTAGATTTATTTTCCAAAGAAAGCCAAATTCAGGTTATTCAATTAAGTCATATACTCTTATAACCAGCAGTCTTTTCTGGGTTAGTATTTGAATGCAGAACTGTTTCCATCTCCACTTGTATCTCAGAAGCCTCCTGCCTTGGTTCACAATGAGAAATCAAGGACACTAACATCATGTCCTGAAACATCAGGACATGATTACTGACGCAACACAAACGTCAATACCTACACAAAACAAGCTAAGCATTTTAGCACAGGCCCTATGTGTATATATAGCTATAGATATAGATAGAAATATATGTGTGTGTGTTTGTGTGTGTGTGTGTGTGTGTGTGTGTGTGTGTGTGTATATGTATATATATATATATATATATATATATATATATATATATATATATATATATATGGATCTAGGATGTTTGATCAAAAGACCAAATGTCCAAATCCATAACCACCGAACACACTTTAACGAAAGTGCTTTAACTGAAAAAGCGCTTTTGTTAAAGTTTGTCAATAATAAAAAAAAACACTACATTTACGTTTTTGCACCCCCCCCCATGTGGGGGGATGTGGCCCCATGCCCCCCTACTTTAATATTCTCCCTCTGAAACCACACAACAGTGTGGAAAAGGGAAGTTTCCCTTATCCACACCATAGTACGGCCTCAGCAACAGGCATACTTATGCGAAAGTGCTTCTTCGGTGAAAAGCACTTTCGCGTAAGTATGCTCGTGCTTAATGGATTTGGACGTTTGATCTTTCAATCAAACATCCTAGATCCATATATAGATATATATATATATATATATATATATATATATATATATATATATATATATATATATATATATATATATATATATGGGTCTACTTCTTTTGACCTAACTTTCATTTGCCTGACACTCATTTGCCTGACCCCATTTGACTGAAATTTCATTTGCCTGACACTTCATTTGACCGACAACTATTATTAGCAAGAAAATGGAATATGCCCCCTTCCCCACTGCAGTGTGACCCTGGAGTTAGAATATATAGTTAGGGGGGCTGTGAGGGGCGAAGCCCCCCATTTCATTTCATATGATATTGTTAACTTTTGATGTAATATTGCTTAGTAATAGAAAAGTAACTGGGGGGCTTTGCCCCACACCCGTTGTGGGGCTGTGCCCCCCACACCCCCCCTAACTATATATTCTAACTCCAGGGTCGCACTGCAGTGGGGAAGGGGGCATATTCCATTTTCTTGCTAATAATACTTGTCGGGCAAATGAAGTGTCAAGCAAATTAAATTTCAGTCATTTGGTCTCAGGCAAATGAAAGTTAGGTCAAAAGAAGTAGACCCATATATATATATATATATATATATATATATATATATATATATATACCTTATGTGATTATATATATTATATTGCTGTCAACACCCATTCCATAAAAGCCCATCGCACAAAACATCAAAGTCCAAGGCTGAACAAATCATGTGTAAAACAAAAATATTTGCTACTTAGGCACTCAGTGTTTTTTTTTAATAGACTCATCAGTACTGCATGCAAAAAGCAATGTGCTCCTACAATCTTGCCTTCTTTTCAGTGCCATCCATTGACACATTCATATCATTGTTTTAACTAACTAGTTCACATCTGACATCATAGAATTTTTGGCCAGTTTATATGCATTTGATTATTATCATGGTCACTCGTCTTCCACCCCAGGCTGCAAAATAACTCTTTAATTGTTTCATTTGCAATTAAATTAGATGAAAACCAATAAAAGAAAAAGTCTATCTATGATGCATTAGAAACTAAGAATGGATCCTATGCTATTGTTATTGGAACATCATGCATATCTATTAGAAACTATTCTGTTGTCATCGTGCCTCTATATCTGCTTGGACACATCATTACCATACAAAATAACAAAGCAAGTCTGAAGTAAAAATTAACTATAGTATAGAAATCATTTTTTGCTCTAATAAACTTGAACTGTAATCCTTCAAGGAAAAAAAATGGGCTAGGCACCTCTTTAATTGTGATATTAACTGCAACAATTCTGTGCCTACATGTAGAAAAAAGTAATAACATCAGTGGTGCATTCACAGATGCTGTTTAGCAAATTAAGGATATGGTCAAGCCATGGAACATATTCGTGTTCCCCCACAGACATTATACTTTTAGTTTCATTTTTGTTTAGTTATTAACAAGGTAAGTCCACTGGATGTTCCTTTCATAGGTGACCCAGGAATAGTGTCCGGATAAGTGACTTCATAGAAATCATAGTAAAAACAAGGCAACTGAATCTTGTGACCATTTACCCCTTACAATACCCATGTACCTCCTTTTACAAATAGGGCTAGGCCAGTCAATCCAGGGGTGAATTGAAAATGCACATCTATTCATCCAGTTTGTGTTTGAAGGGAGATATTGTATCACACTGCATGATTTGCAGTGGCAGTCTATTCCAGAGATACTAAAGGTACTGCGTAATGAGCCTATTTTGCCACTATGTTTTAATTATTTGGTAATGATGAGTTAGATCCTTGGTTCTAGAATTTATGGGACTATTTGATTTGTGGAGATAGAAAATATCTGGTCTACTGAGTATCTGATAACATGGAAGTCAAGATATAGACCTCCCCTCTGAAGTCTAGTAGATACTAAATAAAGAGACAGTACTTCCAGTCTTTACTGGTAGTTTAGGGTTTTTTGATACAGTGATGTTCTTAGTTAGGAATCTCTGAGGTATTTCTAGTTGTTTGATATGTCTAGTGAGGTACATCCCAAATGGGGCATTGTATTCACCAATTGGCCTAATCAATGTTGAATGTAAGGGGACAATTACCTCTTTAGATCTGGATGACATTCCTTTAGCAATTTAACTGTAATAAGTAGGAAGATTCTGACTACTGTCATTACATGATGATCCGAGAAAGGAGAGTTATCAACCCATTTTCCAAGGACTTTAACAACATTTTCATTTTGATGTTGGGTGTAGTCTAAGTTGTGCGTTGGAGGAGTGGTTGTTTAACAAGTATGACAATATTGTATTTTTTAGCTTTTAATTTGAGTTCATTTTAGTACATCAGGTATTTAAAGTGAAAGTTCTTGCTAAAGGACTTTGGCATCAGAGGAGGGCTTGGAATTATTCCCAGGTTACAGTCATCTGCAAACTCCGTTAATCAGAGGTCTTGCTTGACTGTCTGGAGATCAGAAAAGCAAATGTCAAACAACAGGGCTCTCAGCACTGAGCCCTGTGGGACACCACTGGTCACCTTCATACTCTCTGATGAGGCACTTGCTACTTGCAATGTGTGGGTTCTGTCTTTCAGTCAATTTAATTTCCTATTACATAGAGATGTATTTGTAATGCATTAAGCTTGCTAACTATACTAACATGGGGGATGGTGTCAAGTGCCTTGGCCTGGTCAGGGTACACTGAGTGAACAATATGACTGCTGTCAACAGCCTTTATTAACCTTTCAAAGAAGTTAACCAGATTTATTAGACAGGCTCTACTATTAACAAAGCCAGACTGCTATGAGTCTATCCTGATGAGAATTTTAATATCGTAGTTTATCAGGTATGTTATATTATCTTCCATAGCTTCACAAATAAGACTTGTCAGGCTAATGGGCCTTAAATTCCAGGATCAGTGGTGGGGTAACCCTTGTAAAGTGGCATCACTAATGTTGCGCACCAAACTTCAGGGATAACGTCAGTGGCTGAACTCAGGTTAAACAATTGAAAGAGTGGCCCTGTCAGGGCTTTCTCAGAGTTACACAGTCTGAAAGTGGAAAATGGATAAATCAAACCTAGACCTACAGCATGAAGTCCTTTAGCAGATTATAACTTTAACCTTCTGAGGTAAACTGCAAGATTCATTCTATACAGCTGATAATAGTGACTATGCTACTCTATGCTGCTTAGGTCTAGGAACCACCGTCTCACTGATTGCTTCATGCTTGGGCTGTCTAGTTACACAAATCCAAAAACTTTGAGACCTCAGTTTCTGATACTGGGGGAGTTTACACATACTTATTTCAATAAATGTCTTGAATATTGAATATCATAAGATGGTAAGGGAAATGATAAATTAAGAATAAGTTATATTATGTATGGACAACTAACTATTCACTGTTTGCAAGTCTGAAGTCTTTATCTAAAGACCCTTAAGAAGAAAATGTCTGAGTCAGATCAGCCTAGCCTGGACACATTCATTCTAACAAATAGTTGATAAGGATTTATGTTTAGATTGCTAATTTCTCAGACATATAATGTTATAAGTGAAGTATGCTTCATCCATGTTCTGATACCTGATATAAATGGGGAATGGACCTTTATTTTGTACTATGCCAAGAGGATATGAAGAAGTGAAAAAGTAAGTTTGGCAAGTCACTATTTCTCTTTTTTTTTGTAGTATGCTCAAATTGTGTTTTATGCATCATCTAATGCTTGGTTATAATGTCAAATGCTGCAGGTATCGACTGATGGAGAGTTAGTGGCTACACATCTTTTGGACTCATCTGCTTTTTAACAGTTACCCTGCCTCATGTTTCATATAGCAGAAGATTCTCACTTCATATGGACATGTGCTAATCTCTTGGTGTAGGAGGCATGGAGACATGTGAGGTGCATCAATTTGGAAGCTACTCTCTTACTTCTACATCTGGAACTCAGACCGATACCAGATGTACTTAAAATCTTAGGTCTGCTTTGAGCTCCAGGAAGTGTCCTATCTCACTGATTGCTATTGCAAATCCAAATGACAATAACAAGCATTTGCCAATGTGGTTTGGATTGCAAACCAGACTTTTTTAACAGAAGCAGGACTAGTAAAACTTGATAGACCCAATTAATATAATTAATGGGCAATATACAGCCCATGAGATGGAAGTTTAACATAACTGCTTTACAGACATCAAATGAGTGGACAGGCAATATTATTCTGATATCATCTTAGTGCCCTTCATTATGCTGCAAGCAAACTTTATGTCAAGAGTAGTAGAAAGATTGCATATAATCTCCTTGATAAAGACAAGAGAACGACCCTAAATGGAGAAGCTAGATATGTTTAGCTCTATCATATTAACATGTAAATCAAAGATTCCCATAAGAGAACCCAATAAAGGCTTCCCATAACAAAACCCAATAAAGGCTTCCCGTAACAGAACCCAATAAACATCCAAATTATTGACTACTATACTTGAGAAGACAGTGGAAATATAGAGCTTCTATAACCCGTATTGATTAAATTGTCCAACAATTAAGAAATATGCTCTCTATTCAATACAGAATTCACTTTTCTGTTTTCAGAGAACCTTAAACAATCTGCGCAAAAGCTCAGACTTATATAGGACCTTTTCCAGATCACTACCCATCACATTCATATAGAAGAGGAACATCCAGAATGCAATATATATATATATATATATATATATATATATATATATATATATATATATAGGGTTTCTATCACACAGTCGAACTTGTACAAGTTCAAACCCCATATGGTCGAGACCATAAGTTCGAACTTGTACAAGTTTGAGTATTAAAATGGAAATCTCCGTAAGGGGAGGTTTCCATTCATTTCAATGTGGTGTGATCTCGGAGTTGGTATATTTAAGTACAGGGGGATGTGGGGGTGCAGGGGGGTTGCCCCCCCTGCTTACAACAGTTTATTTTGTTTTTACTTCTTTTTTTTTTTTATATCACTCATCGAAGTTTTGTAACTTTGAATGGAATGGTTAGAACATTCCTTCTCTGAAGTTATAAAACTTCAACTATGTGATATAAACCCATATAAACCCATATATATATATATATATATATATATATATATATATATATATATATATATATGTTTCCTAGCTGAAACATCAGACTATCACATTTACTATGGTAGTAGCTAGGCTACTCTGATTAGTCATAAAATTACAGTTGCTAAATGTTACTTCTATTGTAAACAAGTAAAAGTTGAAAAAAATATTTTAGATTTTGAATCAAAATCTAAATTCTAGAGTCATATTAAATTTTGTCAGTATAAAATATGTTTTGTAAAATAAATACAGTCTGAGTTAATAATGATCCCATTAATTTATTTATCTTGTCTTGTAAGCACACTGTTTTTCAGAATTGCAGAATGGGGCATATTCATTCCAAATGCTTAATTGACACAGTTAGGTCAGATAAGCCAAGGAGTCAGATATTCTTGGCATATGTATGGATACTTATTATCAATCAAATGAGGATCTCTTAATTAGAGAAAAGAAGATAACTGAATAGCTAAATAATTATCACAGTCCACCTTATTTCCTGAAGCTTCAACTATAAAGAAAAAGATAACTATTGTAGCAGTATTTAATAGATACTAGAGACTGATGCATTTAATGTAGACTTCTACAAAGAGATTTAAAGGAAAACTAGGTCTAGTTCTAGTCAATGTGGACAGATATATAAGAACATATGTAATTAATTATCTGTGCCTTAACTGTCTTATACTCAGACTCAGTTTTGACCAACTAACTAAAAACTTGTAGACCTATTTCTCATATTAAACATAAACATTAAAAAGTAACAGACTTCCTTACATATAAATTCATACTTCATTGCCCTAATTTATTTTTCAGTTCACAATATGGTTTGATGAAGACCTGAGAAACACAGAACAGTAATTTTATGTTTAAGTTACTAGCATCAGTAACCGGAGAAATTGTAACAAAAGAATAACATTTGTGTTAGATGATTTGAAAGCATCTGATCGTGTGTATCAGCATATGTTAATACCATTATCAACTTGCATAATGTAATTTCCATATGGTTGTCTGTCAAAGCCAGTACCTCATCTTACAGTAAAGTGTTTTTGGAGATTAGAAAGGGATATCCCTTATCCTTATACACTGTATAATGTTTCACGAGAATCCCCGTTCTACCTTATTCTAAATCAACCGTATATTATATATATTAGGTTTGTGACAAAGAGGTCCATATAATCTCTTTCACAGTGTTTTACTATAGCTAACTAATCCATTTGTATTCGTTAATACAGCTACTTCTGTTTAAGAACTTTAGTACAGTTTTAAAATATAAATAAATACATCAGTTTGATGTCATGAGAAAATAATAAATATTACCTCAGTTCCTCACATCTGGATGAACTTTCAATTTTCTATTTAAATATAAGGTTCTTGAACATTAGATACACCATTATGATAAAATGTTTTCTTCCCACAACTTTTCTATAACCATAGTTCAATTGCCCAAACTACTGTTGAACTAATGCATCGTTCATTACAATTACATATTTTCAAGAGTATCCTATTTCATCACTAGCTATATAAAAAAAATACATTACGGTTGTCAATAAAATTAATACATTAATTGTGTATTTCATATGGAATAAAGAGAAATGCACTGAATTATTAAAGATTATTTGCAATTAAGAGAAAGGAAGGATCTAAAGCTGCCTAAATTCAGAATTTATTACATATTAAGCAGATTTATTAAACTTCTTAAAATTTCTGGGTACATTCACATATGCAATGGCTGGGAATTTGTTTGTGTCAGCTTTTTAAAACTACCTCTTCAGAAATTAAATGTAATTTCTGTTTAGAATTCATTAGTAATTCACTGACTCTGTTTAATAAATTTTCATCTATTTTGATTCATTTCACTAAGGATTCCAATAAATAAATGAATATACAAATAATTCTTGAGTAGATTGTATTAAAACAATTATATTTTTGTCAAATCTTCTTAAATAATCATATCACCTTAAATGATACTTTCCGTGCTGTTCTTTCTACAGTGTCAAAAATAAAATTATACAGAATTTCTTTAATATTGGTAATCCAATGTCTGTTCGTGGTTTATTGAGATTATGGAACCTAGGCCTTTCCTCATCTTTAGTTGAGAATCTTGCTGGAATAGCAATATCTAAGTTTCTCCTAGTTATTTGATCACCTTTAGACAAATCTGTAGAGATTATAAAATGGTGATTTGAGTTACCAGAAAACATGTTTTCTCTTACTTATTTAAATATAATTGCAAAGCCAGGTCTAACTGAAATATATATTTCTAAGAAAGTAAAATATTAGTATCACATTGACAAATATCCTTACAAGAGATATGAATTACATATGCCAATTTTATTTGCATTAAATTCATAATAAATCAAAAGTCAATGTGCTTCCTGTTAAATTGACATTATACAGTCTACTTGTTATATCCATCATTTAAGTCTGCAAGAAAGACCTAGCTGTTGTACAAAATCAGTTTTGGTACTGCAACATTGCCAAACAAGATGTTTAAGACCTTAAGGAAATACAAACTCATTGCATTTCTTATTACATAATCCACATGTATATTAATGGCTTTCAAAAGCATTTATGCTTGAGGAAGAATGCTTCCAAACTTTTCCACCATGCCTGATTTCAAAATAAGTATTCTGCAGTTTCTCAAGCAGCATAAGCAAATGATGAATCATAGAAGCCAGTGTCTGATTCAGAAAAAAAAAAAAAAAAAAAAAAAACTACTGTCCCTCACTATACAAAAATTATAAATAAGTAAATATTACTATAATATGCCAGTGCATACTTCAAAGGGAGTTCTATAAACCATTTATTCCACTGGGCCACTCCAGCACAAATCATAACTTTGAATGCATAATTGCAGTATAAATGTAGGAAAAACATAGGGAAATACACATATGCTTGCAGTAGTAACAGCGCTTGTATACAGAGACAGCTTCTCACATTGGTAATGTTGCACGCTAGTGTAATTGACAACCTCAGTGCCTATACACTGCAAAGTCCTATACAATGTCAGTCCCCTTATACACAGGTGGAGACATTATAATAAAAATGTAATGTCTCATGGTGACATCATACGTGCGGGCACATATAGTATGCCACCTCTTTAATCCCATCTGTAGACGTACAGGCAACATAACATTTTCCCTGTATTGCCTACAGTACTATGGCTGCCATGCAGGTAGCTTTCTTATGTTTGCCATACACAGACTATGCTGAAATATTTGCATTGTGATCAGTTAGAGTTGAACTATGCTGTGCATAGGTATTATCTTTCATTACCATAAAAGGTTGATGAATCTCATTACACATGCATAACACATCGTCTCTTGCATGTAGGTTCCAGTGAAAGTCCATCCAGAGTACTCAGCTACTCCAACTGTCATCATTCAGGGGAATGAGTCCACTTTTGAGTGTTCAGGGTAACATTGCATGGCATTAAATTCCCTCTGCATGCAATGCTACATTTTTTTAACTTCATCTGTACATGTTATAACATGTATATGTTGTACAGTTATATAGCATCCTGACAAGCAAACTCTGAGTCTGACTGTTAGATCCAGTTTGCTTGTCAGGATGATATACAACTCTGAGTTTGACTGTTAGATCCACATCTGATGAAGTTTTAAAATGAAAATGCTATGTTTTATGTGGCTGCGTTTACATGCTTTATTTTTCATTAAAATCGGTTTATGGAATCTGCTGGCTGGTTTTGACTCCTTAGTACCTTGGATTTGTTTCTTCATAGGTTCATAGGTTCATAGGTTGGTACTAGGCTATCAGCCCTAGGGCCTATACAAGCCTAGCCATAACAATTCCCTGGCTATTTCTTCCCACACTATTTACTTCCCTGGACCCCTGTCTAGCAGGGCGACTGACATGATCCCTGGGGTGAATTTCCTTTCTCCCATCCAGTCGTCAAGGTTCCTTTTGAAGAAGACCAAAGAGGCACTCTGCTTGACATGTATGGGCAATCTATTCCAGAGTCTGGGGAGTCTCTGGGTCAGGAACCTATCCCTCCAGCATGTTTTGTTTATTGTAATGACAAGGTTTAGATCCCTGGAGCGTGTGACTCTGAGGGATTGGGATTTCTTTAAGTGTAGCATGTCCAACAGCTCTGGGTTTGACATGGCCTTGTATGTTAAGCAAAGATCGCCTCTGAGTAGACGATATGCGACAGAGTATAGCTGGAGTTTTTTATGGCGGTCAGTGTAGGGCATCTGCTTTAGGCCTGTGATTCTTTTAGTGAGGTATTTCTGTGACCTTTCCAGTTGTTGCAGATGTCTTGAGAGGTACATACCAAACGGGGCATTGTATTCTATAATGGGTCTAATGAGGGATGAGTACAGTGGGACAATGACCTCCTTTTTTCTGGATGAAAAGCCCTTAGTGATGAGGTGTGCCACATAGAATGATTTCCTGACTGTTGTGGCGATGTGGTTATCGAAGGTGAGACCACTGTCCACCTGTGTCCCTAAGTCTCTTATCAAACTTTCGGTGTTTAGTGTACTGCCATCTATATGGTAATTCACGGATACATGTTTTTTCCCAAAGGGGATAACTATACATTTCTTGGCATTGAGCTTGAGCCCATGGCTCTGGAACCAAGCATCTGTTTCTGTAAGGCCCTTTTGTAGAGTATCCACATCATTTTGGGATTCAATAATGGCTCCCAGTTTGCAGTCATCTGCAGACTTTGTTATCCAGAGTCCCTTAGTTTTGGCCTGTACTTCAGAGAAGTAGATGCCAAACAAGAGCGGTCTGAGGACTGAACCCTGAGGTACTCCACTTGTCACTTGTCTGGAGCTGGATTTGGAGTTGGCTACTTTTACAGTGTGGGTTCTATCAGTAAGCCAGTTAGCAACCCATTGGGTGATGTAGGGATTAATGCCCAGCTTAGTAAGTTTATCTATGATTCCAGAGTGGGGGATGGTGTCAAAGGCCTTGGCAAGGTCTAGATAGGCAGTGTGGACCACCTTACCCTTGTCCATGGCTCTGGAGACTGATTCAAAGAAGTCAATCAAGTTCAGGAGACAAGATCGGCCCTTCATGAACCCAAACTGGGTGGGGTCCCATGTTTGAAGGTTGCCAATGTATTTGTTTATAAGTTCCATGATAATACGCTCCATGGCCTTGCAGATAAGGCTTGCCAGACTGATGGGACGGTAGTTTCCAGGATCCAAGGTGGATCCCCCCTTGTGGAGTGGGATAACTGTAGCTGTGCGCCACTCAGTGGGCATGAAACCTTAGGTGAGGCTATGATTAAACATGACACTTAGGTGAGGTGCGAGTTCATATTGTAGTTCATGTAGTACACAGCCCGGGGTGTCATCTGGTCCCATGGATGCTGTATTCCTAGCTTTGGAGAGTGCATTTTTTACCTGTGTGGCCATTATTACCGGAATTTGACAATCTTCCGGTATTGAGATGGGCCATTTAGGGAGTGAGAGGGGGTGAAGTTGGCACTGAATCGATCTGCCAGGATATTGGCAATATCCTTGGGATCAGTATATTTAATGCCATTCTGTTTTAGCTCAGAGGAGATCTGAGCATTGCCATTTAGATTCTTGACATAGTTATAGAATGCCTTGTTGTTGTCTTTAGAATCTTTGGCAATTTTATTTTCGTAACTAGCTTTGTAGGATTTTATGAGGGATCTCAGTTTCTTACTGAGGCTGGTAAGGAAGTTTTTTGCATCCTGGGATTTTCCTCTTTTCTGCAACAGTTTCTTCCTTTTGTTGTAAAGTTTGTTTATGGCAGGGGCCCACCAGATTGGCTTCTTTTTTTTGGATGAGAGCATCTTGGTTCTATTTGGGATGGCACAATTTATGCATTAGTGGATGTGCTCATACAGTGCCTTAGTGTAGGATTCAGCAGTTGAACTTTCAGCTCCCGTCTGCATGAGTGTCATAAAGTTTGTCACTTCTGACTTGAGTAGCATGAAGTTGGCTTTGGAGAAGTTTTTTATGGAGGTTTCCTTACTGGGGGGTGGGGGTGGGATGTGGATGTTAAGGGTGATTAGCTTATGGTCAGACGTGACTAACGAGGGGCTGACCATAGGTGTGGAGCATCGATTTCCCATGTTGGCAATGACCAGGTCTAGGATATTGGAGCCCCTGGTGGGACTATGGATTAGTTGATCCAGGGCATTGGAATTTATGAATTCCAAGAACCGTTGGGCAAAGGTGTTGGTACATGAGTAGCTTTCCCAGTTAATGGCAGGGTAGTTAAAATCACCCAGTATTAGGGTGTTTGGTTCTATCTTAATATTTTCCAGTATGTTTAGAAAGGAGTAGTGAGAATCTTGGGGTAAGGTGGGGGATCTGTAGCAAGCTACAATTTGGATTGCAGTCTTACCTAGTGTTAGTTGCACCTGGAGAATTTCAGACGCATTGTGTTGGGCAACTAGCCTGGTGGTGTGAATATCCTTGGTGAATGTTGACACTCCTCCACCTTTAGTGTTTCGGTCCTGCTTTGGTGGCCAAAAAGTGTGGTAAGAGTTGTAGCCTGGTTTTACAGGGGTGCTTTCTGGAGCCTTGAACCAGGTCTCAGTTACTGCACAGATATCAATGTTCTCCATTTTTAGGAGTGCCTCGAGAGAGTGCATTTTGAGGTTTAGACTTCTAGCATTGAGTAGCATTACCTTCAGATTTTGCATGCTTGTACCTGTTACGGTGGTGGTTTTGTTCTTTGAACTTTGCCTAAAAAAAGGCACTATAGGGGTGGCAAGAGCCTTAGCCAGTAAGCTGAATCTCAGAGGCGACAGGTGCAGACCATCTCTGGCAAAGCATCGTGGTCTGTCTATCATGTCGTCCCAGGCAGGCAGATACTGGATCCCCTTTGAATGACACCAGAAGCTTAGCCGATTGTTGAAGTCAATCATTTTGTCCTTATATTGTGGTATCATTCTGGGCGAAGGCAGGATGCTACTCAGGGCTAGGGTCATACCTGCCTGGGCCACATGATCCAAGAGCTCTTCCATGTCTCTTTTCATGTAGTCCAGGGAGGTATGTCTCAAGTCATTCACTCCAACATGGACAATGACAGAGTCATATTTGTACTTGTTGTGGAGTGACTTGAGTGCATGCGTTATGTGGCGGATCCTGGCACCCGACAGGCAGCTGACCGTAATTTTCTCCTTGTTCAACCTGGTGAGAGGGACATCAGTGTGCCAGACTATAGAGTCACCTATGACTAAAGTGTTAGGTACATTGTCTTGCCTTAGGGGCTGTTGCTGGGTGGCACACAGGTGTTTTGAACTATGTGACACTTTGGCTGTGATTGGTGTTTGTTTGCATTTCAGCTTCAGAGGTCCTTGTTGCTTGGGCAGTTACAATTAAGGGCCTCTGCATATGTGGATTTAGTGTTGCTATATGTGGGTGTTGGTGGTGTGGGTTTAGAAGGGCTATGTGTTGCTTGAGGTGTAGTGTGGGTGTTAACCTTCTCCTCTTGACTGTCTAGCACAATCTTGGGTGGAGAGAGCTTTGCTTCCATTTTGGCTATGTAAGTGCTTCTCTCACAGGTTGTAGTGTTGGGTGGTAGGAGGAGAGGGTTGTCTGTGTACATGAGGCAATTGCTGCATTGCCCCAGTATGCCCAGATTCACCAGGTGGACAGGAGAAATCACTGGAAGCTGACCCTTGGACATGCCTGGTTTGATGCTTTTTTTTTTTTTTGTAAAGTACAGGAGCTGTTTTCCCTTACCTTAGCAAGGTACTTTGCAATTATAGGCTGTTTAGTGCCTACTATTAATTCCTCCTTATTAACAAGGAGGGTTGAGTGCTTGTATCAGTTTAAGGCTTCCTAGTGCTTTCCAGCAGGTATTAGAGAAAGTGCTAGTCAAAGGGATGCTTAAAAGTAAGATGAAAAAAAAATGCACACTGCAGTGTGCACTAGAGAAAGTAGACATGAAAGTAGGTAACTTAAGTTTTGCCTGTTTAAAAAGTTAAGGTTTAGTGGAGAGTTACTATTTTTAAAACAGCAAGATGGGTTGAAAGGGGTGGTCACTTTTGTATTCTGGTACTATGGAATACAGTAGGATGGCCAATAAATTTAAATAGTTGAAGGGGAGGGGTTTTTGATTTAGTGATTATTCACACAAGCCACTGAAAGTAGAGAGGAAATGAGATAAATGGTCAGATTAACATAAGAGGCAGGCAACTAGAAAGACAGTGGTATTTAACAAGACAATTATGACTGGGTGGCAGGGCGGGAAAAAAAATTCTGCCTGACTCAGAAGAGAGAGAGAGCTGTGGTCTCTTTTGAAGTTTTAATATGCTGTTAAAGCAGAATAAAGGTAAAACACAAGTAAAGAAAACAAACTATAGTATTTAAAATATATAAAATACAAAAAATAAAAGCAAACTAACCTTTCCTTCACAGCAAAGTGTAGCAGAGTCTGGATGAGCCTTTCTGGTAAAGCTTGGTGTTTGTTGGGTGCCAATGTATCTATTTTTTATGAATGTTAGTATTTAAACAAATATGACAGAGTTTTCACCACAAGCCTCTTGTGACTTCATCAGAGACAATACATTTAAAGTATTCAAAGCCCATGTCTTAAATACTTAAACACAGGAAGTGACATACATAATTAACCATTTTAAAATTTTAATACATTTAAAACATTTTAAAATAACCAACGTATAAAATTTAAAATTTAAAATTTGTTTCCTTAAATGCTACGAAGACATCACCATACAGGCACCATACTAAAAGGGTTAAACATAGTTCCCATTATATTAATAGATATGTGAATACATGTCTACATGAAGGGTTCTATGTAACAAAGGGGGACCCTTAAGATTTGCAACCGTCCCCATGGTGTTACCACCAACTAAGAAATGAAAACACTTCATTCTTTTTCTATTGTTAAAGTATTTTACTAATTAAGAGACTACCTTAATTATTACTAAATTATGGACAATTTTTTAATTATATTTTAATGTTTTGGAAAGAAAATCAAAAAAGGGGCTAAAAAAGCACTGGAGGTTATAAATTGTATACACAGTCTTAAACGAAGCCTGTCAGATTAAAATAAGCTTGTTTATCTCATATAGCGTCTCAATTTAAGAACAGCAGAAATATTACAATTTTCATTGAGTCCTGGGACTCTAAAAGCATCTAATTTTAGTTGCCATTCTAGTTCTCGATTCTCAAGTAACAGGGAATAGGGGCCCCCTCTAATAGAAGTTGGAATATGGTCAATGGCCATAAATTCAAAACTATGACCAGGGCAAGAATGCACATGTTTTGCCAAAGCATTTTGGCAATTACCCTTTCTTATTGCGTAGTCGTGTTCGTAGATACGATCACGGACTCTACGGTCCGTCTTCCCTATATAAAACCCAGGGCAACATTTACAGAACGCAATGTAAATCACAGATTTCATTTCACAGTTAATTTTGTGGAATATCTGATATTTCCTGTTCTTAATAGTAAAACTCTTCCCTGTTTTAACCAATCTACACCAGTTGCAAAATCCACATGTAAACATACCTTTTTGTCTACTGAGTGTACTATTATTCAAATTCCTCTGTGTTAACTCTTTTAAGTTGTTCCCTCTCCTGTATGTTACCCTAGGTCTAAGTCCTAATTTTCCAACTAAAAGGGTATCGTTGGCTATAAAATGCAAATTTTTGCAAATTATAGACCAGATCACTTGGGAGTCTGTGCAAAAAGTTGTAATAAAATTCAGTCTGAAATTGCACTCACTTTGAGATGGAATAATCAGAGACTATACTTCTCTATCCTCCACACAAGTACTAAGGCTGTGGGTGTCTAGCCTACTTTGATTCACTTCCTTTTCACACAATAAAGGTTTATAAAAAACAGAAATTCTTTTAGTTGAGACTTCATCAATTAGTTCCTCTAAAAGAGGCAGTGGGTAACCCCGACTGGTAAACATTTCTTTTAGGAAGTCACATTCAAGATGGAAATCATTTATAGTACTGCACATTCTTCCTGCTCGCACAAGTTGTCCCTTGACAATAGACCATTTTTGTTTGTACGGGTGCGAGCTAGAAAAGTGAAGAAAAGAATTGCAGTACGTCGACTTCCTAAAGATGGTAGCCAAAAACTCTTCCTTGTTGGTATCTTTAATGAGTTTAACATCCAAATAGTCGATCTCAGAAGGGGAAAACTTTGAAGTGAAATTAAGAAAATCTGTAGTTGAATTTAATGAAGATACAAATGAGTCCGCTTCAGAGGAATCACCAATAAAAAGGATGAAAATGTCATCCAGAAATCTGGTATAAAATCGGACATGTTGCATCAAGTCTGGCTTATTCCTTAAGAAATGCTTCTCCCAAAAGCCTACGAAAAAATTAGCTACGCTCGCCCCACAGGGCGAGCCCATAGCTACCCCTCGTTTCTGCAAGAAGTAGTCCTTATCAAAAAGGAAATAGTTAGATGTCAAGACTATGTCAAGGAGTTCCGTTTCTAACTGGATCTCACTTTTAGGGGCTCCAACTTCCTCCATGAGTAACCCGATCCACTCAACTGCCTCTAAGTGTGGTATTGAGGTATACAAATCTACCACATCAATAGTAAGGAAGTTGTCCATGGCATTAAATGGTATCTCATTGATGTGCCTTAAAAAGGACCAAGAGTCTTTACATAACCCTGGAATAAACTGGAGGTATTTTGATAGAATGCTCTCTATAAGCCGTGAACTGGGGTGTGTCATAGAGGACCTACCATCGACTAGTGCCCTCATTGGGGGTTTTTCCAAATTCTTATGAATCTTCGGGACACCAAACATCACTGGAATTTTAGGAAAAGAGATGTCAATGAATCGGTAGGTATCTATATCTATTTTAGCAGCTAGGTATAAGTCCCTCAAGAAGCCCCTAATTCTTTGGTAAGTCCCATTCACCTCATTAATGGAAATTGGGGAATAAGCTTCAGATTCCAAAACGAGCGTCATTTTTTCTTTATATTGCTCATCGCTGAATATTACTAAACCACCTCCTTTATCTGGTTTAATGAACCTGATATCCAGTCGACAGAGATTATCTAAAGCTTCCATTTGTTTTTTTGTAATATTTGGTTTATTTAAACCATTAATTCTTCCATAAATTGGAATATGAAGCTGATCTCTAAAGTCGACTTTGCATACAGTTTCAAACAGTTGTAACACAGAATGGAGGGGTGGATTAAAAACACTAGGCAATTTTAATGAAAAATCAGCCCCAAGCGGTTCATTATTAAAAAGAACCTGTAAGTTTAGCTTACGGATGAAGCATTTAAGGTCATTAATGGCCTCAGTTAACTTACTACTTCTGTTAGGAACAAAAGAGTTACCAAGAGCTAGCAATTCAATTAACTCCTCACAAGGGTCAAAGTCAGAGTAATTATAAATCTTAAAATTGCCCTTTTTGTTTGTAATAATAACAGCTTTATGGATTTACCAGCGTTATTTGTTTCTTTGAATCAAAAATTGGATTTGCTGAATGCCCGTATTGATGCATTGGACCAGAACGCTAATAACGGGCCACACTTTTTATCTAACACTCCAGCGGGTTGTGCCCCTTCCAATTCTAGCACTGATACACAGATACCAGCAGGGCAAAGCTCCCGAACAGGGCAGGGGACCGTTGTACCAATTGAAGAGAACTCTTCACAGCGGTCCAATAACGGACCTCAAGAATCTGATTTCCTGCTTGTTGGTGCTCCGCACACTTCAGTCGGCTCTCTCCCTTCCGTTGTGAGTACTGACTCACAGGTACCGGCAGGGCAGCATGCTACAATACGGCAGGGAACTGATAGGAAAATAGGAGAGAACCCTCCACAACGGTCCAACAATGGACTTGATACTCGACTTGAGGGAACCTTAAACCTTACTAATCCAATGTGTTGCCCTGGTGTAGGGCATAATGGTAACCGGAATGACTCTAACGGCGGCCATTTGCTTGCTGGGGTAAACGGCTTGACTGCAACAGCAAACCCTGATACGAATGGTAACCGGAATGACTCCAACGGCGGCCGTTTTCCTGCTGGGGTAAACGCCTTGACTGCAACACCATGGGGACGGTTGCAAATCTTAAGGGTCCCCCTTTGTTACATAGAACCCTTCATATAGACATGTATTCACATATCCATTAATATAATGGGAACTATGTTTAACCCTTTTAGTATGGTGTCTGTATGGTGATGTCTTCGTAGCATTTAAGGAAACAAATTTTAAATTTTAAATTTTATACGTTGGTTATTTTAAAATGTTTTAAATGTATTAAAATTTTAAAATGGTTAATTATGTATGTCACTTCCTGTGTTTAAGTATTTAAGACATGGGCTTTGAATACTTTAAATGTATTGTCTCTGATGAAGTCACAAGAGGCTTGTGGCGAAAACGCTTGATTTTCTGTATTAATAAACTCGCGTTCAGGAACTTTTAAACTGTTGGAACAAGGTTGCTGTGGCATTTATTCTTTTTATTAGTTTTGTTTTTGTTTGGTATTAGTAAATATGACAGAGTATTGACATTGAGGAAAACAAAGTATCAGAGTTATCAGTGGAGGAAGTGCTTATTGAGGAGCCCGTGGAGGAACTAGCTTCAGGTGATGACTGTGCAAGGTGGAGGTGGATGCAGTACACTGTGACGGTGATTAAGAGGCATTATCCAGCTTAAAACTATGGGCCAGGTTACATATACCACATAATAAAATGATGCATACCAGGCTGTACTGCACCATGCATGAACCAGCCACATTATGCTTCAGACACAAGCAGCTCTCGCAGCAGAATACTGAGGGAAGAGCACAGTTGCTATCATATGTACATGTGGGGAGATCCAATGTGACAAGTGTCAGCAGTGGGCACATGGAGGAGGCTTCTGATGTGGGTGAATGTGAGTAGCTTGTTCTGGTGAGTGTCGTGAAACAGGAAGATTGATCAAAGAGGAGTGGCGTCTCCTTTGTGCTGTATCTGGATAAAGGTGTTGGTTGCTGATGGTTGTGTGGTAATGGGCATGGGCACAGCTTATGCAGAAGATGCTGCACTGTGCATGGGTCTCTGAGATGGGTTAAGGGCACCTGGAGGAGGAGGTATCTGCCATGACCTTGTATGTTCCTGTCCATCGGGGTGCCCTGTCTAGGAATCTTCATTGGTACAATCCACATTGAGTATAGAAGAAGGACTGTTCCATGTGTGTCAGTTGTACGACATGCTACAGGTAGTTCTTGCATATGCACCCTGACAGAATCTGCTTCCATGGCATCCTGCAGTGTCCCCAGCACTGGTATGAGGTGTGGAGGTGGCATCACCACAGGATATAGACCATGTTCTTTCCCTACCAAGTGCAGAAAAATCAACCGAGGAAGAGGAAAATTATGTGCCTGCCACATTACTCATGAATGACAGTGCCAGAATGATGGCATACTGCACCAAGTTGTGGTAGCTATAATCACTGGCTCAGATTATTTAGCAGCATCAGGCATGTCAGTGTCCAAATGGAAGACCCTGACACAGAAACTTCTGTGAAAACGGGCAAATACATCCAAGTGTATCAGTGCTGTCTTCTCAGACACCCAGATAGGTTTATAGGTTCATAGGTGTGTAGTAGGCTAATGGCCCTGAATCCTTTACAAGCCTAACCTATAGGATTACCACTGAAGATACAGTTGTGACACAGAATGTCATGCCTTTTGTCCAGTTTTGTGAGGCTTCAGCCGGTAACTGGTAGTTTATTGGTCGTTTTGGGCCAGTTTCTAGCTTTTTCCAGCCCCCTGGTATAAAACGCGCTAAACGCGCGTTTTCCAGCTTGTACCTACTCAGCACGGGCTCCACGTGGGCCAGCAGAGTAATCCAGGCTACAGAGAGCTGAATAAGCGACTTTTCTTGATACTAAGTATATTTTCTGTTGCTTTCCACATCTGAATACCTAGCGACTGTATTTCGCCTGCCTTTCTGTTACATTGAAACTGTTTTTACTGCATTTAACTTAATATTGCACTTGGAATCCTTGTTTGTTACTTTTTGACTGTATTTGTAGCAATTCTTCTGTGTAAGCTATAATAGCTGATTTATAGCATTTATAAGTGTTTGCTGTACCTGTTTCTGCCTATTTTTAAAAAGAAAAAAAAAAATGAGAAAAATATATCTCTTGTTTTTCCTGCTTTACTGAGGTAGTTTAGTCCAGTTTCAGAGTTGCTGACTCCTGGGCTTTGGTTGTAGTTCCTGTGTACTGTTTCCTTGCCTTATTTGGGGGAGAGGAAGTTACCTTGCTTACCAGTGGGAGTGGGAAGCATTGAGCTGCCTTTTGTCCAGTTTTGTGAGGCTTCAGCCGGTAACTGGTAGTTTATTGGTCATTTTGGGCCAGTTTCTAGCTTTTTCCAGCCCCCCGGTATAAAACGCGCTAAACGCGCGTTAGCACGATTTAGCGCGGAGTTGCAACCATTGCACACTAGGGCAGCGGCGGTTAGCTAAGTTTAAACTATTCAGGCTATCTAAAGTCCACTCTCCAAATTTTCCCTTAAAACTACCTTCCTCAAGCTATACTACTGATCTAATAGGCGTATCCTATAACTAAAAAATTCATCTCTACTTGACTCCAAGTAGACTATTCTCTATCTGTAAAGCCTAGCACTTGCTACTACAGTACTTATCACCTTGTTAGCACTCTTGCTGGAGACAGTACCCCCAAAAAAACCTAACCCCATTTCTTGGTCACCCACATCCCCTGAAATCTTTTTAAGTTTTTTTGTCTATTCATTCTAGTATGACGTGGGAACAGTTGCTAGTGTCCTCTCCTGGTCAGCTGGTGAACCTGGGAATATTGAGGCAATGTTACAATTGCCTCATGTACACAGACAACCCTCTCCTCCTCCCACCAAACACAAATACATGCGAGAGATGCACTTATATGGCCAAACTGGAGGCTGAACTCTCTCAACATAGGACTGGCAAGACCAGACAGGAGGAGAAGGTAACCACACACATTACATACCCAGTCACACATAGTACCATCACAACTACAAATCATACACATAATCACACAAAGACATACTCGGAGGCTCTGACCAAAAATCTACCAAAACAGCAGAGGCCACCAAAGCAGACACCCAAACAACTACCACCTCAGAACACAACACCTGCAACACATAGACCACATAGTCAGAGTGTCAAACAGTCACAGCCCTCAAGGACAAACACAATGCCAAACATACTCGTCATTGGTGACTCAATAGTCAGACACACTGACGTCCCACTCACCAGATTGAACAAGGAGAAGGTCACAGTAAGCTGCCTGTCGGGTGCTAGAATCCACCACATAACGCAAGCACTCAGGTCTCTCAACAGCAGGTACAAGTACGACTCAGTCATTGTCCACGCTGGTGTAAACGACCTGAGACGTACCTCCTTGGACTACATGAAAAGAGACATTGAGGAGCTCTCTGATTATGTAGCCCAGGCAGGTATGACCCTGACATTGAGCAGTATCCTACCTTCACCAAAAATGATGCCACAATACAGAGATAAGATGATCAGCTTTAACAATTGGCTTAAATTCTGGTGTCATTCAAAGGGGATCCAATGTCTGTCTGCCTGGGATGACATGCTGGACAAGCCGCTGCTTCATGAAGGGATGGCTTGCACCTGTCACCCTGGGATTCCGGATATTGGCAAAGGCTATTGCCACCCCCATAGTGCCTTTTTTAGGCAAGGCTCAAATTCTAAACCTACCACCCTAGAACTCAATAATGGAAAAAACTAAGGGTAATGCTGCTCAATGCCAGAAGTCTCAATCTCAAAATGCACGCACTCGAGGCCCTTCTCAGTATGGAGAACATCGATGTCTGTGCTGTGACAGAAACCTGGTTCAAGGCTCCTGAGAGCACCCCAGCACTATCAGGTTTTACCTCATATCATGCGTTCCGCCCCAAAATTGACAATACCAAGAAAGGAGGGTGTCCATATTCATCAAGGACACCCACACCTCAAGATTGGTGGCAACGCACGATGCATCGGAGACCATCCAGGTGCAATTAACCATAGGCAAGACTGCTCTGCAATTTGTAGCATGTTACAGGCCACCCTCACAAACCCAGGAACCTCACATGGCTTTCCTGAAAACACTGGAGGGGATAAATGTATCTCCGAACACCATTATACTAGGTGACTTCAATTACCCAAATATAGACTGGGAACACTACTCAAGCCCAAACACTCTGGCCCAAAAGTTCCTGGAATTCATAAACTCAAATGCCATGGAACAACTAGTCACCATCCCCACAAGAGGAGACAACATACTTGATCTCATCATCACGAACATGGGAGCACAATGTTCAACACCTGAAGTATACCCCTCACTGGTGAGATCAGATCACAAGCAAATCTTGCTGGAGATCCTCATCCCACCCCCACCTGAAACAAAAAAAACCACAGTAAAGAACTTCTCAAAAGCTGACTTCACACTTCTAAAGACTAGTGTGGTCTCCTTTAAGGCCCCTGAGCCTGCGGTAAACACTACGCAAGCCGCTGAATCACTTACAAATGCCTTCTACCAGCACCTGCAGGACTGCATGGATCAGGCAATCCCAAACAAAACAAAGACTCTTTGTACCAAAGGCAGGCGTCCAGTCTGGTGGACCCCAGCCATAAACAAACTCTACAACAAAAGGAGGAAGATACTACAAGATAGAGCTAAATCCTTAAGAGGTAAGACACCTTTGATCATTATAAGTAAAAAGCTAAGAGCTCTCATAAAATCATCCAAAGCAAATTTTGAGAAAAAATAGCTAAGAACTCAAAAGACAATCATAAGGCCTTCTTTAGCTATGTTAGAAACCTGGGAGGAAGCTCCCAGATATGTTCAGAATTAGTTCAAAACGATGTGAAGATTACTGATCCTACAGACATTGCCAACATACTGGCTGACAGGTTCAGTGCAAACTTCACCCCACCCTCCCCCCCCAAAGGAGATATATCTATACCAAATGATAGTAGCCCCCCAAACATCTCTAATGCCCAGGTGAAAACTGCTCTCTCCAAGGCAAAAAACACTGCATCCATGGGACCTGATGGTGTCCCCGGATGTGTACTCCACGAACTCAACGAGGAATTAAACCCACAGTTAGGACAGCTGTTTAATCTCAGTCTCACCTCTGGATACATACCCAGGGAGTGGCGCACAGCGACTGTGGTCCCACTTCACAAAGGCGGTGCCTCCACCGACCCTGGAAATTACCGTCCCATTAGCTTGACAAGCCTTATCTGCAAAGCCATGGAAAGGATCATAATGGATCTCATAAATAAAGACATAGGGAATTTGCAGACTCTGGATCAAACCCAGTTTGGCTTTGTCAAAGGCAGATCATGCCTTCTAAACTTGGTTGACTTCTTTGAAACGGTCACCAAGGCCATTGATGAGGGTAAGGCAGTCCATACAGCCTACCTGGACCTAGCAAAGGCCTTCGATACAATACCCCACTCGGGTATCATTGAAAAACTCATCAGCCTAAAGGTAAACCCATACGTCACAAGATGGGTTGCAAACTGGCTGAGTGACAGAACCCACAGGGTCAGAGTTGCTGGCGCCATGTCAGACTCAATGCCTGTCACAAGTGGTGTCCCACAGGGCTCAGTCCTGGGCCCACTCTTGTTCGGCATCTACTTCTGAAGTACAAGCAAACACAGGAGGGTTATGGCTGACCAAGTTTGCAGATGACTGCAAACTGGGCGCCATAGTCGAAAACACATCTGACACAGATATCCTTCAGAAGGGCCTCACAGAAATGGATAACTGGTGCCGGAGCCATGGCCTAAAGTTAAATGCCAAAAAATGCATAGTCATACCCTTCGGGAAAATCAAGGTTACCCCTAGCTACCATATAAGAGGCAATCCACTGAGCACAGAAGAAGTTATCAGGGACCTGGGGACCCAGGTTGACAGTAACCTTTCATTCAACACTCATGTTGCTAAAATAGTTAGGAAGACCTTCTACATTGCCCACCTGATCATGAAGGGATTCACATCTAGATCAAGGGAGGTCATAGTCTCCCTGTACTCATCACTCATCAGACCAATGATTGAGTACAATGCCCCATTCGGAATGTATCTGACCCGACACTTGCAGCAGCTGGAGAGGCCCCAAAAGTTCCTCACCAAAAGGATAAAAGGTCTCAAAGATATGTCTTATGCTGCCCGGCTGAAAGAACTCCAGCTCTATTCAGTCGCCTACCGCCTGCTCAGAGGTGACCTGTGCCTGACATACAAGGCCATGTCAAACCCAGATTTGATGAACATGCTTCACCTCAAAAAATCGAAATCTCTTAGAGCCACAAGGGCAGGAAACCTAAACCTAGACACAGCTATTAATAGGATGTGCTGGAGGGATAGATTCATCACCCAAAGACTCCCTATGCTGTGGAACAAAATCCCAGTATATGTGAGGCAGAGCACCTCGCTGGCTTTGTTCAAGAGGAATCTTGACCAATGGATGGGAGATCGCAGATATACCCCAGGGATTACCTCAGTGTCTCTGCTCAACAGAGGCACTGCAAAATAATGGGCATAGTTTCTCCAAACTAAAGGGGTGGCGTAAGCCACAAAACTATGGGCTAGGCTTGTAAATGCCCTCGGGCAGATAGCCTAGTATAAACCTATGAACCTATGAACCTATAAACCTATGCCTGATATTGCATGCCTTTGCATGGTGCCACCTGTCATGCAGTGCCACACATCTGTGTGCTGTATGCACTGCCACAGCCTTAGCAATCCCACTAAATAGTGACAGTTACATTTACTTACATATGATGTGCACTGTCTCACACAATAGAAATGGCTGTGCCACTTAATTACCATGGCATGCCACCTTTATGAGTATTCTGTAATTCCTGGCTTATGTCATGGTACTTTCTGACCTTAAGATAAAAGACAGCTGTAGTAACACCAGCATACTGGCTGCCTTATCTACATCACAATGCTGCAGTTAACATTTTGCACTACATATTCTGTACAGGTGGTCATGCCTATCAGGCCCTTCTTTGTCCTTTTGTAAACAGACATTGTCATATGGGCATCCATCCACTCATTCTACAGGCTCTGCAGTCCTCCAGCATGTCCACTTACATTACTCTCCAAGACTCTTCCTGGGGGCATTCATAATGTCCATGGTTTTAATTCCCCTTTAGACACACTTCCTGCAATTACACCTTATCTTGAAGTATGCCCTTTCATAGCTTATTTTCTACTGCATGCATAGCAAAGGGTCTGTACTTCTGTAGCTACTAGTATACTTGATAGTCACCCACAGACATGAAGCTAATGTGTAATTGTTCTCTATCTTTCTCACCATCTCTCCTTTAAATGTTTATTTGGTGTTTGTTATATTTTATTTCTGTAAATTTCCATCAATATTGTATGCAGTGTCAGCCACAACTGTGTATGTTGTTTGGTGGGGTTGACATACCATTATCTTCCATGCCTTCTTCTGCTGGGTCTCCATCTGGCTTCAGGGTCTCCTCTCTGTGTGGTGGCACAGTTCATCTGGTGTTGTCATCCTGGTGGGTTCCATGGTAATCTCTGATAGTCCATGGTGGTGGTTCATTGGAAGGGGTGTTATGCCCTCTGGTAACACCACTGATAGGTCTCAGTGTTTTACTCAGCAAGAGTTTGAGAAAGTGATGACAGAACCGGCAGATCAGTAGCTTGATGCTCACATTTGCTACTTGGAGACTTGTGTTACTGCCAGAGTCAGACCAATGTCTAGCAATGCCCAGTGTGCTGACAGAGGCAGAACCCAGGGGAGAGGGTAGTTGCACAGGAGATCAAGCTCTAGCTAGGTGCAACCCCCGATCAGTGCAAATGGGAACCATCACTCCTCCCTGTTCCTCTTCATGGTGTTCCCCTTTCTTGTGTTTCATTTCTGTCCATTCTTTGTAGTCCAGTCCTTCCCATCACCAAATGTCTTCCCTCTCTATTTAAATATCTATTATGCTCACCATTTGTGTCAGCACCTCCCTTGTTAGCATCTGGCTGTGTTCTGCATTTATGGGTCTACCCTGCTAGCATCTATATATCTTTTTTCCTCCCCCACAACTTTCTCTTCAATCGTTGCCCCTCTAGAATGCTTAAACAATAGGCACTTGTCGCCAAAAAAACACATAAATATATATATATATATATATATATATATATATATATATATATATACATATACATATATATATATATATATATATATATATATATATATATATATATTTATATATATGTATGTATATATATATATATATATATATATATATATATATATATATATATATATATATGGGAGCCTATCAGTTCCACAAAAAATCACTTACCCGAAGACAGGTTCACCGAGACCACATCACCAACACAACACATCACTGACAGTGGTAAGTAGTGTGGAACGGGATGTATTCCTGTTTCTGCAATGTGGTGCGATCTTGGAGTTGGTATATTTAAGTAGGGGTGTGTGGAGGTGCAGCCCCCCACATGGAGGTGCAGGGGGGCTTGCCCCCCTGTTATATACATGTTTTTTGTTGTTTTTAATTTAATTGTGGAAACGGGAATACATTCTGTTCCGCAGTACTTATACTTACCTGTGTCGATGATGTGTTGTATCGGCGATGTGGTCTCGGTGAACTCTAGGTCTACCTGATAATGCCAAAACTGCAAAACACTGACGACAAGAACACCAACAGCGGAATTCGACAATGGAGATGATTGACAGTTGAAAATCCCGAGGCTGAGAACACTGACATGTTAAGGTAAGTGTGGGGTTAGGGTTAGGGGAAGATTAAGTGAGTTAGGGTTAGGGCGCGGGTCAGGTGAGTGTGCGATAGTGACAGGCTGTAGGGTTAGGGGCGAGTTAAGTGAGTTAGGGTTGGGGCGCGGGTTAGGTGAGTGTGTGATAGTGACGGACCTTAGGGTTAGGGTTTGGGTTAAGGTTAGTGCATAGATAGTTGTGTATGTAAGGTTTAGTGTAGGTTTGTAAGGTTTTTGGTTTGCTTGTGTTGTGTGTGTGCTTTTTAGACAGGGGATTTGTTTTGTTTGTTGATTGTCGGGATTGTGGTTTGTCAGGCATGTGAAGTTTCGTGTTTTTGAACTTTCGGTTTTGTGGTGTCGGTGATTTCGTTGTCAGTGTTTTCGAGTGTCGGTGTTATCAGGTGTTATCAGGTAGACCCATGTATATATATATATATATATATATATATATATATATATATATATGTATATATATATATATATATATATATATATATATATATATATATATATACATATCTATATATAAATATATATATATATATATATATATATATATATATATATATATATACATATCTATATATAATATATATATATATACAAACACACACAAACACACACAAACACACACACACACACGTGTCTATATATAAAATCTTTCTTTTTCACCCCACCACTCTTTTCTTCCTTGAGTCCTTCTGAATGTTTCTCTACTTGCTGTTCCTCCTTTTTGACTGTCATATGCTCCCATTTCCTCCCCATTTATATGAGTAAAATTAGTGGGGACTTTGCTAGGAATCCCTTGTAATGACTCTTTGAAGTTCTTACAGCTGCATGACATTTCATGTATGGACACACATAGTCATGTGCATGTGACATACATGTTACTGCTATTTAAGAATCACATGACTACAGCTGCAGTATAGTTCTCATTTCACAGGCAGCTCCATTTGTACAAATGGATTCAGTAAGCAGATGGTTACCATGGTGCTGATTACCTCTTATTCCACTGTAATTAGCTGTGCAGCATAATGCTGCTTGGGCTGCTAACATTAGCAATTGCATGGTTGCTTAAGTCACATCTCTGGTTCCCAGGGATGGTCTGTAGTTGATATGAGTAGCACAGATAGCAAAGAACTAACAAGAAAAAAGTATTTGTAGTTGTGTTTGTCTGTATGTGTGGGTGATTGTATGCATGTGCTACTTATGCATTTGTGTGTGTGTGTGTGTGTGTGTGTGTGTGTGTGTGTGTGTGTGTGTGTGTGTGTGTGTGTGTGTGTGTGTGTGTGTAAGTGATAATGGATAATATAACTGAAATCTAAAATACATTAATGTGGTATAGGTAACACCTAGATGTAAAAATAAATGTTTAACAAGCTACATGGTTTATTCTGATTCTGCACTTTAAAATGTAACTGTTCTTTAACTAATAACAGATTTGCATTTTTTTCCTCATTGGATTACTGTTTCACATACTGGTTAGCTGAATTGGTCATTTTAGAGATTAGTTACTGACAATACAGAAAATGAGAAACTGGTCATACTTAAAATTCCATTGAAAGCATGAGAATCTCATTGATGCAAACTGCAAATGTTAATGTAGCTGCTGACAGATTTAATACAGCAATCTGTGTTTTATGAGATAATCATGGCATTTTTGTACAGAACTTCCTTTTCATAGCCAAGTCATACAAACATAATGAAGCTGCTGTGAAAACTGTAGCATTCTGAATGGAAGAAGTATGAAAATGAATAACCATGATAATATGTTTGCTAATTCCATGTGTGCTTTTTGAAAAATTATTTCACATATTGTTAAGGTTTGTTATACATTCAGCGTGCACGTGGGCTGATCTAGAAAAGACAAAGAAATCCTTTTCAGTCTTTTGGGGAAAAAAGAAATCAACTGGCCATTCATCTTGCATGAATTTCCTTTTAATTTGGTTTCATGGGTTTATATGTTTGATTTAGTTAGGTAGTGCTTGTTTAAGCATACTACAGGATTGGTATTCTCATTTACATATAAATCAATAGATTTCCATGCATTTGTTTACAGAAATAATCATTTCTTTTGCACTGAATGACATTCTGAAACAGACTTTTAATGTGCTGAATATAAAATGATTTATTTTAAGTTATATTAATTTTATTGATTAATGGGACAATTCCAGATAATAAATTATTTAACTTCTGTCCTTGTACTGCAGGTTTATAGGAATGTCCAATAATTTCTCATGAAAAAGCAAAATTATTATAGCGCTTTAATTACACAGACATATTTTTGGCACCCTCAGACCTCATAGTACCAGCCCATCCCCCAGTGCCCATGTCCACATTGCGTCTACCAGTCATCCTCCTATTCCCTGGGCTATTTTGATATTTTTTGGGGCCAGTTGTGGATCCTAAGGGCATCCTGGGGGCCTGGCTGTCTGTGATCCATCTGGTGGGGGTCTTTTTATATTTTCTACCTACATTCCTTTTCCCCGTCCCACACACTTAGTTATGTCCAAGAGCAACACCCCTCTTTGGCCCATCCCACCCCATAGGGAACATCATCAGGTATCCTCCCTCATAGGATGGGTACAACCATCCCTCCCTGCCACTCTGTCAGTTACCTGAGCCACTATTTGAACCTAGGTCATTTGCACCATAGTCAGGGCTTTATCCCTCTACACCACCAGAGAATGAAAGACAAAGCCATATTAAAAGGCCAGATATGAGAATCTGCACTAGCTTTAAAAACTACTGGAACTGTGTAAAAGCAGCATATCAGAAGTCTTCCATGTCCTTTTATTATTTCTTTTCCTAGAATCGAGTTTGCCAGTTTCATTTATCAGGATTTACTTTCAGGAGTTCATCGGGCTGCTTGTGTTAATATTGTTGATTATTACTACAGAATGGTATAGAATCAGTGCAGTGCATTTTTTGTGGCAATGTATTTGATACATTGTTTCCTTAATGCTTGAGGTCCCCTGCTTTTATTTGCTATCTTGCAGTGGTGAGACAGATTATAAAACAGCGAACCCCAAACTGCATTTAGTGAGTGGCATGATACTAGAAAGATACAGCAATACTTTCGTCTTTTCCTATCTTGTTTTTCTTGCTTTAATTTTCAAAAGAAGTTATAAGTGCTTTTCCTTCCTAGCACTGCAGTACAGCACCAAATGTAACTGCTGCCTCACAACAACATGGATGGCTTTCTGAAGCTAGCTGACAACACATGGGATGTTTGGTCTCTTTTTAAAATGAATGTGAAATAGCAGTGTATTTGAAAATTGCACTGTAAAATAAATCATCCCCAGAATTTAATAAAATACAGGTAGACTCCGTGTAGAGCCTGCAGGGAATGTATCCATGTACACAGCCATGGATCCCCCCTCGGCAGTGCACTATGCATATTAATCATGGCATGCTACCGGAGAAGAGCATAGTAACAAGGATATTGAATCTGTGTAGGCAAAAGTGTAGAGGCTGGTCAGATATTATGTATATGGTGAGCCTCCTGTAATGTTCTAGGCTACTGTTGAAATGTGCTGTGCATTAATAGTTTGTGTATTAAATTTATAAAGTGTTATTTTTATTTAGTTATTATTTTTTTAATGGCCGTTTGCACAGTGCTGAGTGCAGCAATGTCAAACCACACCTGCACATAGGAAGCAAACACCTGCCAGACATCTAAAAATAAAATACAGATGTAATTAGTTATTTATTTCTGCTTTTTCTTCTCAAAATTTTTTTTTCAAATACATTTGAATGAATTCCATAGTATTTATACATAACATCTTAAATAACTATGTAGACTATTTACATTACCCTGACACTATAACAGATCTTAATGTATACAGTTACTTTATAAGTATGTCCAATCCATTATCAGACTCTCTGATCAATTATTGTATAGTGTCAATCAACGATAAGACTTTTCCCCAAGGGTTGTTGATAAATGACTTTGGATAAATTCTTAGTTCTTTAATTGTAATTTCCAATAATGCTGTCATCTTCAGTAGGCTGTAGAAGTCTTCCAAAGTTGGTATTATGTTTGTATTCCATCTTCTTGTTATACACTTCCTTGAAATTGCAAGTATAGTCCATACTAGATACGTTTGACCTATTCAAATGAGGACCTTTGTTCGCATTTAATAATACAATTGTTAAATAAAATGATTCATTAAATAAAGCTTGTATAAATTTATTAATACCATTCCAAAATGGTTTAATTTTAACACAATCAAAGAAAATGTGGTTCCAATCTGCATTGTGTACTTGCTCACATCTCCAACATATTCCTTTTATGGAAGAACTGATTTTATTGATTCTATCTGGGGTTAAGAATGCTCTGTGTAAGCATTTACAATTAAAAACTTTCCAGTATTGTGTAAGGGATGTATATTTTATCGATAATAAGATATTTGTTATAATATTTTCAGTTAACTGGATTGTGTCCATTTGTTATATATTTCCAATATGAGGTTTTGGGTGTTGTTTTATAGTTTTCAATATTTTGTAAAATTTTGAAATACTGTTTACCATGTCAAAGTCATTATATATGATTTCATATATGTATTTATAAATTCATGTATCTCTTTAAATGAAGAATTGTTAATTATTCTACTTAAATCTTGCAAATATGACAGAATACTCTGTAAAGTTAGCCCGTCCTGTTATGGAATTTTGTATGTTGTTTTTATTACTTGTTATTTTAGTTCTTTGATACATTGGAGCCAACAAATAAATCCTTTCTGTTCCCAAGAATTCATAATTTCTCTATATATTTTATGTGGAAAGTTCTTTGTGACTATAAATGGTGTTAAAAGATCAAACCAGATTTTTAAATCTATATCTGCATTAATAATTTTCCAAAATGAATCAATGTAATAATTAATCATACAAGTTTTAGTGGGTTTAGTTGTGTTATATTGCATACTAATACATATGTGCCATGGCAAATTGTTTTTATCTGTTATTTGGATTTTTTTTGTAAATCAAATTAATTTATTGATATTACAGCTAGTAATTCTTTCCAGTTTGCAGAGTAATTTGGACTTATCCAATCTAAGTTTGTTTTAGATATTGATGCTTTTATATATGTTTCTATAGCAGGAAAGTTTAATCCTCCCTGTTTCCATGGTCTGATATGATATATTAAACTATTCTGTTTCTTTTGGGAAATCATAAAATATTTTATTAGACATGACTTTATTTCTTTAAGTATATTCCTTTCTGGTACCAGTTGTATTGCCAAGGATATATATAGGATCCTGGGTAGTAAAACCATTTTTATTAACTGTATTCTATCTTCAAATGTTAATATTATTTTCCATTTTTTCACAGAGATTTTAATTGTATTGATGATATTATTGTAATTTTTTGAGACTAATTCATTATTATCCTTGCATAACTCAATTCCTAGATATTTTAAGGTATATTCTTGTTTCCCTATGATGTGATCTCACTTAGTCTGCAGTTCTTTTTTTATTTAAAAATGAAAATTTTGATTTATCAAAGTGGAGTCCTGAAGTCATGTGAAATTTGTCAATTTATCTAATTCTTCTAATGTCTGTTTTGTATTAGATAATGTTAGTAATATATCATCAGCAAATAGCATTACTTTAGAACTGTATTGTTCATAAACATCTAGTCCTTTGATTTTTATATTGTTACAAATTGAATCTGACAATATTTCAATAGCCAGAGCAAATTGAATTGGTGACATGGGACATCCTTCTTTAGTGCCTTTTGTTATATGCATAGATTCAGAGATAAAAGGACCTAACTTGACATAAGCTAAATTATTTGTATATATATATATATATATATATATATATATATATATATATATATATATATTCTTTAGGAGATGAGCAAAGGATGCAGGAAATTTAAATAGCATTAGGATTTTGAATAAATAGTCCCAATCTAGGGACTCAAAGGCTTTCTCTATATCAAAGCCAATTATGAGTATTTCTTTATTAACATAATCTATAAGAGAAATTATCATTTTAATATTGTCATGTGTGCATCTATGATATATAAATCCAGGTTGGTCATTATTTATTGTTTTGGATAGTGGTATTTCCATTCTGTTAGTTAATATTGTCATAAATATCTTATAGTTAATATTTAATAATGATATAGGTCTATATGAGGTACAGAGGTTTGGGGATTTGTTTTCCTTTAGGATTACTGTGATTAAGGAATATCTCCAAGAGGGTGGTATTAAAGCTTGTGACTGAATTTCTAATAGAGTTTCATGAAAGATGTATAGTATCTTTGAAGGAAAGTTTATATATTTCCATAATTATGCCATCTATACCTGGAGCTTTATTATTTTTTACCCTCTTGCATTGTATCTGTATTTTTTGTAGGATATGGGTGCTGTGACAGATCTAGTTTTAATTTTTCTGGTATTTTTTTTTATATTAGAACATTTTTCAACTAGATTTAATTGATCAATATGTATATTTTCTTTTTGGAAATGTTCCATATAGTGATTTCTATAGGCCTCAAGAATGTCACCTATATCCGAGACATTTTCCCTTCCTTTTCATGGAAGATACTATTAATGTTATTAACTTTTGATTGTATTTTGATTCTTGTGGATAAATTATGTAGATATTTGGGAGAAGTGGCCAACGTATTAATTTTTAGTTTTTCTAAATTTCTAAAACTAAACTAGTTTTGTGTGTTACAAATTCATTGTATTTATTGTTTAATACTTCTACTTTCTTTTTCATCTCCAAATGATTTTGATTTTTTTACAGATTTTGCTGACAAAAGTTTGGATTGTAGATCTAATAATTCAGAATCCCATTCTCTGATTTTTTTTATACCAAGTTAGGGTTTTACCATATATGTAAACTTTTAATGAGTCCCATATCATTATTTTATTTATCTCTGTGGTGTAACTTATATCTAAGAAGAACTGTAATTCAGATAATAACCAGGGTTTGAACTCTTTAATTTTAGTTATATATGCTGGAATTCTGGAGTTAAAGATTAATGGTTTGTACCCATTTTGAAATTTTAGTATCAATGAATTGTGGTCTGAAAAAGGGCAGGGAATGATTGAGAAATTAATGATTTTAGAGTGCAAGTCATGGACAGCAAATATTTTATCTATTCTAGTTTGGGTAGTAAATCTGTGATCTTGATGGGAAAACAATAAAGATTTATCTTCTTTAAATTTGAAAGTATCTACAAGATGAAATGATTCTACCCACTTGTTTAAAGCTTTTGATACAGCAGATGTACACAGCAGTATTTTATTTGTAGTTTCAGAAATATCAAATATGCAGTTAAAATCTTCTCCTAATATTAAGTTGCCTTTATAATTATTGTAAATGAAATCCAAGCGTTTTAAACAGTTCCTGTTCCAGTGCATGGGAACCAGTATAGATTGGCTAGGGTCCATATTCTGTTATTATATTTAACTATTACTAATGCCATAAGGCCTTCTTTATCTTCATACTTATATGTGATTTCTGGATTAATCACATTTGTTTTCCATAAAATTGTTACCCATTTTGTCCTTATCATATAACTGGATTGTGCCAATGTCATATATTCCATAGGATTCCATTTGTAATTGTCATTTGTTTTGAAATTAGTTTCTTGAAGGAAGACAATTTGTGCTTTGTTCAATTTTAAATATTTCAGTAGAGTTGAACTCTTGCTAGGATTGTTTAAGCCATTGGTATTTAAAGATAATCAAGTTAAATCCATCTTAGGTTATTTAGACTATGTATTTTTGGTTTTATTGTGACTGTTAAACATTTTCTTTTGATAACTATAAAGTATATGTCTGAGCTTTTAAAGGAAATTATCAGTTTTATACTTTGAGTGTTTACCAATAAAGTAATGTTTTGGTCAGGGATACTAAACATGTTTTTGTGAAATAAATTTAAATAAATAAATGTTAACAAAACTAAGATCCTCACTAGCCATGGAATGAAAATTATTCCTACTCTGGTGGATAAAACTAAGTGTATCAGATTATCACTCATACCTTGACAATCCAGAACATCTGAGCTCCATAAATTGAATTATCATATAGAGAATATTTGTAATAGGAATAAGCAATATTTATATTATTTTGAACAGATATAGTACTATTGTAGATTAGACAGAATTCTAATACAATATAAATGTCTACTTATTGTATAAGCAATTAACATTTACATAAAAGATAGCTAACAAGCAATTCAACCATAGTAAAGTAGGATGCGTCATATATAAATCCTCAGTAAAAGATTATAGCACACAGTTATTTAACATATTCACCCTTATTGATGAAGTCTTTCAAAACATATTACTTAATATAAATAGATGGTAATAATATTTATACCTAATGTTTATAATACAATGTATTTTACTGGATATATCAGAAGTCATATTTCATTGTTTTCCTGCATTTGAGTAATCACTTTGTTGCTAAAATACTTAAAGCATCATGTTTGTTTTATGTGAACATTGATGAAAGCTAGTGCATTTTAATTATCAGTGCATCCCCCATTTCCTACACATAAGGATGTTTATATCTGTCATTTCTTATTATAAAATGAGTGAAATTATAGGTTAAAAACAACAAATTCACTTATTGTGATTAATGATTACAAGTTCCATTTCCACATTCATAAATTGCCATTTGATGGAATATACTGAAAGTTTTTTAGATTTTAAATAGCAACATTCTATTTTGTATAATCAGCAAATGTTAAACTGAGTGATTATTGTCAATTTAATACTATTTGCTCAGAATGTGATTGCTACATTATGTGACATTCCTAGTTCAGGATTCTATTCTTTCCTTTGAACAACTTTGTCAGTTTGATGTCATGTGTAAAACATTAGTTACTGTGGAAACAGCATAAGTATTATGTATGATCAAGATGGGTTACAAAACCACAATTCAAGTTAAAGCAATTACATGACTTGTTATGCACATTTACTTATATGAGAAAATCATCATGCTTCCCCTTGATGTTCAATATAGTGTATGTCATTTATGACAAGTTAAGACAGTAGCGTTGTTATACACAAGCCCATTTTATTAAATCCTGTCTTTAATATTTAAATTCAGCAGACTGCTTCATCTTATATGGTGATTATATATTTTATGTCTAGATTTACTAAAATCATACATTACAAAACTATTGTGTGTGGTTTTGTTTTTTGTTTTTTTTTTTTTGGCTGTTGCTTAGTTATTTGAGAGGCCACAAGCTGTAATGCTTATTCTTATTATTAGCTCCTTCCAAGCATGTTTATACAGTCCATAGACTTTAAATTATGAGAACCTTCTAGTTTCTTATTTGTTATAAGTATATTTCCATCCTTACGTACACACATATCAGTACTTCAAGCATGGGCAAGAATACCCATCCAGTTTTGCCAGAATACCATTCATTATTTCATGTGGTGTGTTTCCAGGCTTTTCTTAAAATATCCAAACCAATATTTGTCCTGTTCCATTTTACCAGCCTGTTCCATGCAGTGGCCACTCTGCCAGTGAATCACTCAACACACCTTCCATTCCCACAGATATTTCCATGAAGGAAATCTGATTACTCTCTAGCACTTCTGGGCAACCCCAAACACCCCTAGTATCAGCTATCCCCATATGCCCAACACATCTGAGCAAGCTCATCTCACAGACTACTGGAAAGGGTTCTGCACAAGACCAAGTGCTCTTAGTCTTTCACAATAACTCAGACTTCCACTCTTATGTAATTCCATTATGTGTTTGGACCAAAATACATTCTAAATATAAAATTGTGCTTATTATTTATTTATTTTTTAATCAAGAATCAACTTAATGAGGTAAATGAAGTGTTAGGAGACCACCAATATGTGTACATGTGGTTTAAAACAGCCCTTTTATTTTTTATATATATATATATATATATATATATATATATATATATTTTTTTTTTTTTTTTTTAAACCAAAAACATTGCCAAGAATCATCTTAGAGGCTCCTCAGAGCCATTAAGCATTATCGGCACTCTGTCTCCATTACCATAGCAACCTGGGAGCATCTGTTTCTGTTAGTGTGTCTGTGTACTGCATATCAGAGGCTCGCGATGCACCTGAAGTAAAGTTGCACTTCACTGCAACTTCAAGCCTAAATTCCCTCCCTTTTGGCAAGGTAGCAGTTAGAAAAAGAATGGAGAGCAAACAGATCAAAAAAAAAAAAAACCTCCCAACAAGCCGCCACAACAAGAGATAACACACTCTTCCAGCCTTCCCGTGTCTCACTCATCAGATGCATAAACAAACTATTCTCTGCCAAAATATCCCAAATTACAGTTTTATCCACCCCCTTGCCCTGGATCCAGGCTAAAACACCAAATGTCTCTTCCTAATACACAAGCATCAGTAAAACTCGATCACTAGCCACAACCCACGGCTTCCCGGAGACGAAAACGGCAACATACAACAGGTGCCAGACACAGCTGCATCCACACACACCATGTCAGACTTAATCAAACAGCACTTGAAGCTATAATACCTGCCATAATTGATATTAACTATGTTTAGACAGAATAATAATGACATTTGTACTAGCTGCCAGACACGGCTGCATCCACGCACACCATATCAGGATTGATCAAACAGCACTCGAAGCTATGATACCTGCCATAATTGATATTAACTATGATTAGACAGAATAATAATGACATTTTTACTAGCTGCCAGACACAGCTGCATCCATACAACACCATATCAGGATTGATCAAACAACACTTGTAGCTGTGATACCTGCCATAGTTGATATTAATTATATTTAGACAGAATAATGATGATATTTGTACTAAGAGTTTGCTACTATTATTTAACCGGGATATATATGACATTTCTAAATCATACTTTAACTGAAGAAGGCATTAGTCTCCATGACAGCATTTTTTTAAAACACTCTAATGCTACTGCTATTATATATGATGTTAATTTGTTACATTTGAGTCTGAACTCTGATGAATGGTACCTTGTTGAATTAGTTAATTAATTACTTAAATTATTATAAGCAAAATCAATGAAAAATGAAGGTAAGTACTCATTGAGTTCAAGTAGGGGAATAGAAACTTCTATGTTTGTATTATATGTTGCTTTGTTTGGCTTATATATAATGTAAATAGTAACCCATCTTGACCTACTTTGTGAAGAACTAATGGACTCTTTGAATATTCTGAATAAATTATTACCATTTCTCAGTTGTTTAAGAAACCTTTCTGTTTTTAAATAAAAACAGATGACAAATGATGTACCATATCAGTTGATACTTTGAGAGATGTAGTTGTAAGAATTATTTTTGGGACAGCTATCTTGGAATAAGCTTTTTGTTTCTGCTTTCTAGTTTCAGTCCAATGATTTGTTTCTTTTATTCTTTTAAGACTAGGGGCCATCCATTCCATTTCTTCTGGGATAGACACTATGTTGTTGTTTTTGATGAATATAGCAGCTTCTTCTCAGTCATTAAAGGTTGTCATCTCATATGCAAAAAGTATTTTATCTTGGCTGGAAAGGCCAGCTATGCTTTAATGTTGTTTTGTTTCAACAGTTTTATTATTGGCCAGACTTTTTTCCTTTGTTCTAGTATTCTGGAAGAATAATCATTGTCAAACCATATCAGGTTTTGATTGTATTTTAAGGGTGATTTTCTCCAAGCAGATTTTAATATTAGTTCCTTGCCCAGAAATAAAAGAAATTTTATAACTATGGATCTAGTTGGAGTATTTGTTGAGTTAAAAGCAGGTTTCCTCAGTGCTCTATGCACCCTTTCAATTCCAAATGAAAGTCCCTCTTTCAAGTCTAAAAATTCATGAATCCAGGTTAAGAATGAAATAATGACTTATCCTTCAGTGTTTTCAGCAGACCAAAGATCCTTATGTTGTTTCTCCTTTCCCTGTTTTCTAAGTCATCTATTTTGTTAAGCAGCCATGTATTCTGTTTAAGTAGAAATTCTTTTTGGAATTCTTCCTCTTTGAGTCTCCCTTCAATATCATTTGGAGAAGTCTCTATATTTATTATTTTTGTATGGTGTTGCTATAATAGTTCCTTAAGAGTATCAGTCTGTTTTTGAGAATTTAATTTGAGGTTTTGTAAGTCATTTTTAAAGCCATCCATCTTCAAAGATAGTTTCTGTAAGGTAGATGTCATCAATTGCAGTTTTTTTTTCAAAGCAGCATCTGGATGAGAATTCCTTGAGTTGTTCATATTCAGTGACTCAATATATCTCCAAGTTATTTGACAGGAAAATTTTTGTATATCTCCACCAAAACTGATGTTTATGTAGTTTAGTAGTTTATCTATAGATTTCTGATATTTTAAACTTGAAAATAATAACATTTTCCGATATTATTATACTAGTTTATGGAGCTCTCAAAATTCACTGCTCTCATTTGGCCATCTAGGCTCCACTCACCCTCTTATTTCTGCTTTTGTTGAAGCCCGTTTAAGCACGTTTGTACAGCATGCCATGATCGCTTAGTAGTGTATATGAAAGTATACTACTTTATATACTATCCAAGTAGCTACATAGGAGAGTGATGGTCTTGGGTTTGAGTCCCTAGTACACATATCATTTTTTGAATGCAACAGAAAATGTCTTTTAAATTAAAAATCAGTATTTTCACATGTGGGAGAGCTGCATTGTGCTAAGCACTGCTTAAATCTGATTAACAGCTACTATTGTTTGTGCATTGCTGAGCTTTGCTAAAGCCTTGGTTGTGCAAGTTTTTGCATTCCTCAGCTCCACTTAACTGGTTTGTGCAACACCAAGCAATGTGCCACTTTTTTGAATGCTGCTAAATGATGTGTGAGGGCAGAACAACAGCCTATATTAAGGCCAATAGGTGGGAATTCTGCACCTTTTGTTGGAGTCTGCTTATCTGCTGATATGCCAGGCTGTGTTGGAGAAGGTGCATGCTTTTGAACACAGAGATTGGGTGTGAAAGAGTCCAGGGTTTTTGTTGGGCTCCTCATACACAGTTATGAACTTAGGCTACTGCAGGGCAGTTAACAGGGCTCAGAGTGTAAGGCTGAGGCCTGGGATCAGTTGGCCAGGGATCTTACCAGTGCTACAATTATCCCCCACACTGATGAGCAGTGTCATCACCACTATGATCATCTGAAGTGGAGAAAAAGGGGTACATTGGACAACAGGGTCCAAGAGGCTAGGGCTAGGCATGCCCTACAAATATGTAAGCATTTTTTTACAGTTTTACCAAAATGTAAGCTGAATGTGTGCAAAACTGGTATGCATGACGGTGTGCTTCTCTCCCAACAGCTGCAGCTGAGAGGGGTCACAATGTCAAGTCCCATGCTGGGCGGCTGGCCAGGTTGTGCCATGAGCATGGTAAGTATGGATATATTATGTTGATTGTAGTGCAACAAGTAATAAAGAATAAAAAAAGTACTACAATAAAGAATAAACAATAAAAACTGTAATGCAATAAATGGGCAATTAGAACTGTAGTGCAATAAATGAACAATAACAACTATGTTGCAATAAACAATAAACATTACCAATAACAGTAAGCAAAAAGATGTAAAGCAGGAATCTGGTATCATAACATAATTGTATTAGAGCTGCATGCATTGCATGTCTATGATACGTTTGTTGCAGTCAAGTGTATAACTATAATAGCTGTAGAATACAAAACTAATGGCCTGAAAAATGTATTGAGCAACTCATAGTATGGTTCAAGGTTGTCTCCAGGCCAATTTCGGTCACATAATGCTCTCATTTTCTTCCATTCCAGGAACAAAAGGTATAAGGCTGAGGTAGCCCACCTTATGAACAGATAGCATGTGTATATTTCACAGAGAATTATCAGTAATACCAGTAAAGTTTTAAGCAGCATTCTGGTTTCCTAAATAAATCTGTCTTAATATTTGCAATAGGACTGTAGTCATTGCATGTCTGTTCTAAGTTGCTGCAGTCAATTGTTACATTATTTGCAGATGTTCCCTGCAGTCACAGCTATTGAGTTCTACTCCCATGCCTGTCAACTAAGGCATTATGCCTGTTTAGTTTATTTAATGTTCACAAGCATGCCTCTCAACTGTCATGATTTTTTGTAGTGTAATTACAACTGCCTAATCTGTCTCTTCCATGATTACCACATAAATGATTATCTGGAATGTTATATATTTTCAAATCTATTTATGTAACACCTTGGTAATTATGTAAGTCCACATTGTGTGAAACTGTTGTGTGTAGCTGTGTACCTCCATTTGTTGCTGCTTGGCCCATACTGTTTCATGCTAGCAGCTCGAGAGATATGTATGTGCTACATCAGCTATAGAAGAATTGTAGTCACTGTACTCACAGCTGACACTGCACACCTGTAGAAGTAGGTAGTTGTACTAATTGTGTATAATAATTGTGTGTAATAATATTACCTGCGAGGTAACTAATGATATGTTTTACTCTCTCTCCCCACCCTTTAGCTTCTTTAATTTATTATTGTTATTTATTATTATGATTTAATATTAACATATTTGTTACACTAACTGTTTTATTGGCCTTATGGTTTAATTCATACTAGTTTGCTGTTAACATACTTACTGTTATGTTACTTAATGATGTGTTACACATAATATACCTTAATATTTATCTGGATTAATAAATATTATGTTCCATTCTGTTAATACTAACATTGGTTTGGTTATTATTAACTTCAACTTATTGTTATAACTACTTTAATACAGCATGTCAATGTCGGCCGGTTCCTTGTGATCCTCCTACCTTGCCTCCTCCAGCCATAGCATTGGTTCCTGGGATGTCTGGAACCCAGCTTGGTGGTGCCCCATTGCTGCCTCTACACTACCTGGGTATTGGGTAGTACCAGCCCATGGGACGGAGATGGGCCCCCTTCTTGGAGCAGTGGTGGAGAAAGAGTTGCCACCTGTGATGAACTGCCAAGTATGGTGCACAGAATCATCTACCATGGGTTTGGATGATGCCTGTATTGAATGGAGAGCATGCTGGTCACACTGGTGGTGCAGGCTCACCCTGGACCCCAGCTTACACCACTGCCATGCTCGAGGCAGTGGCAGAGCACTGTCGACAGTCTGATGAGTGGGGTTGTGAGTCACACTACTACCTTGTGGAGGCACATTGGACTGAGATTCCACAACACCCTCCCCATTCAAGGTGTTTACCCCCTCTTGTATCACACACCACCCCTGTTTGCTGTCTTGTCTGTCTGCAAAAGCTTCCTCACCTACCTAACTTATCTCCCCCACATGTACCTATGTCCCTTCCCCAGCATTACACTCTTACCTTTAAAAAAAAATGGGCACTGGTCCCAAAAAATATATATCGTCCCATACATAGTTCTACATTTTGCACGTGTCCATTGAACACACATAATTTGGTGCAATTGCCTTAACAACACAATTATGTTGTCCTCACCCCACTCTCTGGGGATTAGAGTCCAAAGTCATCTACAAATTCTGTCAAAGTGCACAGTTTTTGCTGTACAGGAAATGAATAGCTATGGTTCTTTTCTACACCCTTCCTGCACATACCTACCTGCCTTTCATTATGTTTTTCCTGCTGCTTGCAATCCATTTCACCACTTTCCTATCTCCCCATTTTTCTTTTCTTTATATATTTTTAGCACGACACTGTGAATAACAAATACCTGTACCCTATTTCAAACTCAAGACCATCGCACCTGTAGGGTGCTACATGAACCTGCCATACCACATAGCTGCTAATTAAAACAGCTGATTTAAGCAAAACAGTAATTGCAGGTTACAGTCTGTAGGCATGTTTCAGCAGAGCTGTGCATCGTGCCACATCAAGCAAATTTGCCTAAAGAGAAATGCAAAAATTGGGATTGCATCTTGGAGTCTGGTGCAAGAGTACACCACTAGAAAGTCAAATACACAAGAATGGATGTAAGTGAGGCCTCTAATAGCAGGTAAATGCTCCCTTTTATCAGCAATATGTACAAGTGCACCTGCTAAGGCATTACTGGCAAAATACATGTACAATAGGGACCATGGATGGTCCAGAAATAAATCCATATAAAGCCATGAACATAATGATGGCTGTAAAAACAGAATGTTGCAGCCTGTATGTCTGTACTTATATCTTGCAAATACACCTGCTGTAACAGTGACTCAGTAGCTCAGTTCATTAAATCCCTTGCAAACAGTACATTTTCCCACAGTCCTGGGTTCAAATCCAGTGGTGTGTACCATTTACATAACATAATTCTGAAGCCACAAATTAATCACTGAGTCATGCACACTTTGTCCACACAATGCATTACAATTGAAATGTCTGCATGTCACTGATGGAAGTCACAGGCCTACAGATAGGAACACACTTTACATATCTCTATAGCAAAACTATATGTTCATAAAGTGTCATGTCATGCATTAATATGACACTTTATGCCATGCATTAATATGCATCCACAGAGGAAATTAACCCAGGAAATGCAAATGAGGCCCACTACTATCAGAGTGTGTACACAATCCTTTCAAACAGTGCAGATTAGCACAGCTGCACAAGTAACACACACATATGAAGCCCCTGCTTGTAACAAGGACTGCCAGCATATATGAAGCAAATGAGTAGCAGTCTGTAACACATGGCCTGACAGTTGCCCAAATGGTAGACATAATGTTATACTTATCCCCTGTGTTGCTAAAGGGCACATCAAACATGTGGCCTAGTACTCTGTCAATGATACCATTGCCTAACATACTTACCTTGAATACATGCCTTAATTGGCGTGGAATGGCTACCCTCACTCTGGCTCTGCCTCTACTATAAGGCTGACACAGCTGCCAAGGTTACTCCTACAGCTTGTTGTCCTCCAAAGTGTTCACATTCTCTGCCTAGGCCTATTACCTGCAGAAGTAGCTGCAGCCTGTAGTGCACACATCTCTATGTAACAGTAGCTTCTATAGACCTACCCTCTGAGATGACGTAGTCTCCTCACCCCAGTAATATCCAACACAACATATCAGGAAGAGCTTGTAATTTACATGAAGCCCTTATATTTTGTACAGTGGTTGCATGTCATTGGCTGATGATAGTGCATATCAGCTGTGTTGGCTGTAATTAGCATTTCAGAACCACAGATTGGTTAAAAGGCAATCGCCTGCTAAAGAGAAGCATGCTAAAAGGCAAACATGCTGACTATGGGGAACCATTCTGTATGAGACTTTCTGCACACAGAACATGCATTTGCAAAAACTTATATATCACCACATATCAACAGATGAGTTTTGCAGTCCAGCAGGTATGTAACCTTTGGGTTTACAACAGGATGCAGGTGTGTGCTTATACTTACAGGGAATAGGGATTACAGCATTAAGCCTTTCTTATAATTGTGATAATGACATGCCATTGATATCCAGATTTTTTACACCTACAGAGGATATATATATATATATATATATATATATATATATATATATATATATATATATATATCAAGGGTGGAATGCTTTTTGTCAGTGTGGCACACTGGTCTCTTGGGACTGTCCCTTTATAGTGGTTGTAATAGCACACTGCTATTTGTTTGGTGCTGTTGTTGTGACATATTATCAGGGGTGTTTCCCCAGGGAACACACTACAATAGACTGCAATGTTGGTTGTATGATCATACAGCAGTATCTGTCATGGCACAATGGGAATAACTAACTATTACTAGTATCTTAGTTGCATCCGCACACTTACTATGTTTGGACACTGTGAAATATGGCATGTGTGATGAAAAAGTGGATACTGCCAGACATTCTGTTCTTGCTGTATCTCTACATAATGTACTTCCACGTATGTGATCCTGACATGTGTTTCCATTTTGTTGTCTTTCAGGACACATATACCCAAGATGCCGTACACCTTACATGGATGTGGAGGATGAGATAACAGATGAAGGCCTCCGGCAAAACCATGAAAGCCTACTCGCCTAATATTGCCAAACACCTTGTCAGGCCATGGTAGGTAGAGTGAGAAATATTCCCATTATCCATTGCATAGTATAACACTCAATGGGGTCCACCAGTTAGAGTCAGTAAGTATGATTTGGCCTCGAGCATAGCAAACAGTGTGTGGTCCAGTGTCAGTAGGTGCTAGTTGTCATTTCTACAACTATGTATTTCAGTTGCTTCCAACATGTTCCAAGAAGAGAGTTATCCAAGGTGTGTGTGCAGAGTGCAGATGAACACATTAGGAAAGTGTAATGTGTATACCCTTTGAGGGTAAGGTGGAGATTTTACACAGGTATTCTACAGCTGGACATTACCCAAGTGGTGTGCAGTGGGACAACACAATTGCCTTGTGAAGACTGTGGAAAGCAGGGGAGTCCACAGAATTGCTGGTGCCTGGCAACTACTAATGCTGGTTTCACCGACACCACTCTCACATAGGATACCATACTCCAATACATTTTCTGTAATCATACGCAAAACAGTACTATGAACCCTGTGATGACAAGCAGGACACAGCCTGTTTGTTCATCCACATAGCCGGCCCACATCATGAAAGCTTCTGTAGGCTTCAGATACTGTTTTCCACATATATGCCTTGATTAGCAACTTGGGCAATCAGTTGGCTTTTGCATGTGTTATGCCATCTGTTCTAAGGGTTGATAATTGTCACTAGGGAACTGACAAGAGGGAGATTAGTAGCACCGCTGAAGTGCCACAATATAATCTACAATATCCATTGACATATATGTCCAGTCTTGCTGTAACAATCAACACACTGGCAGTGAACCATCGTAAGTAACACTTTCACAGCAGTTCATGCATCTTTCCCTTCAACACATTACTGGTACATATCCGCATGACATGGCTGTAAGGCCTACTGCAGCGGAATGGCCACCTTTGGCCAATGTGTTTCCACCTGACACATGTCCTAAGCATGTCATACTGTACAGTTATGTACACAACACACATGTTTGTGTTCTCACATCATATCACACAACAACCAGTATGCTGTCTAGTTGCTTGACAGGCATCATAAGCTTGCAAGGCCAACACAATGCCAGTGAAGTTGAACAAGTCTGCTATTTATGCATAGGCATCCACATCTTCCCTGCAAAGTGTGCTTACAAACACTACATATCAGGCTGCCAACCCCAAGGGTGTGGCAGCATGTCCCTATCGTTGCAGGACCTGCTGCTGAGGTGTTGGGAGTGTCCCCACCTCTCTACTCCTATGAAACATAAACACAACGTGTGAGAGATGTGACTGCATTTTAAACCTTGCTGCCATGGTGGTTCCAACAACAGTTATTACATATAGCAATGGGCATTATGCCAACATGCACAGCTCACATCCTGCACCACCTACACCCACATCACACATACCTGCATGTGTGCATCTCCTTACCAAAGAGATTGCCAAACAGACACCACAGTACATCCTGCCTTTGGAGTGCACATTACACATAATACTGCATGCACCACTCTCTCATTGGTCAAACACCTGAAGCAAAACACAAAATCACACCTCTTAGTCAGAGGTGATTACATTGTGAGACACATTGATGTCTGTGTCAAGTGGCTACATATAGGACAGGTCACAGATAGCTGTCTGTGGGTTGACACAATAGGCCCTACCACACATTGATGCAAATCAAGGGATGTCAGTTAATATAATGTTGACATCATAGTTCCTACAGGTGTGTATGACTAGGGATGTACACTACCAGCCTCTATGCTGAAACATGATTGTGCTTAGGCAGTCTGTGTCTCTCACAGGTTTACACATACCTTTCGGCTGCAGTTGACACTCACCTGGGATGATGGCTCTATACACATTGGAAGCTGATGGAAGTCAATAATTGCCTTAGTGTTGCTGTCATTGTCAGGGGATCTACTACATGTCTACCTGGGATGCCATTTCTCACCCCTGAGATTAAGAGTAATGGCCATGGCTACTGACACCCTCCAATGCATCTTAGATGGACTATTGAGGCCAAAGTTGGTAATGAGAACACCATGTTTATACAACATCATGGTTATGCTGCTACACGGTGGGTATGACAACACTGAACTCCACTCTGTGGAATGTGTCCCCACCCTGGATTATGCAGATATGTGTGCAGTCAAGGTCATCTGGTTCAAGGCTGTGGATAGAACCACAGTCGTACCAGACTACATGTCCATCCACATCTTCACACCTCAAAATGACCATGTTCAAGATAATAATGCAGGTGGTGAATACATAATCATTAAGGATAGATACACATTCATATTTTGTGAAACACTGCGATTTCCCAGAGACAATGCAAGTGCCATTCAGTACTGGAAGGGCACATAATCAAGTAATAGCTGGCTACTGAAGCAGCTCTATATATCTGGACACCCATTGTGTGTATTTGTCTGTACATGCGTTTACCAAGATATATCATTATACCATGTTGTTGGGGTGGCATTAAGTGACCACCAGCTGTGTTTAGTCATGCTGCAGCTCACTTGCCCAAAGCTTAGTCTACATCCTTAAGTACAATATCCTGGAGCAGTGCCATGACATCCCCCAGGGGAATCAATGTATTGCAACATGTGTTTATCAATATGGGTGAGCACTGCAGCCCCCAATGTGAGGTCCTCCCTGGTGGGATGTGACCACAGATCATTGTCATTAAAACTACCAGCACTAACCTCCCTTGCAGACAATATGGACATATATTTCAACAAAGCCATTTATTACTTCCAATGGTATGGTTTACATAGCTTGACTGCACCTTCCCCCTTTGATGAGATGGCATGTATGCAGAGCTGTACACCCGTGCATTATGGCAGCAACATTACAACTGCATGAACTTGGCTGTGCCGGACAGAAGGAACACAGGATCCTCATGGCACAGCAGACCTGCCTGGTGGACAACTGCCAGTATTAAGCTGTACAATAGGAGGTTGACATTGGTGTGTGACAGTTGGGGTGTGTGCCCCCCCCCAAAGTGGTGACACAACCTCCTCAGCAACAACAACAACATAGTGTTGTGATGCTGTGTAGGCATAGTAAATGAGAAAATTAGCCACCAACACAAAGCAAAACCACAACACACAGTGTAGTTACATGTGTAACCTCAAAGCACAGGCCCAGATTGTCGGTGAACTCATACTTAATGAAGCCATATAGAGTGGGTCTGAACCCATAGCTAACCTGTAGTCCCACATGTTCTGCATCAACTTTACTTCCCTGTCCCAAACACAAGTGACACATGACATTCCTGCGACCTCTCCCATAGCTTCCATATCTACAGAGCAGGTCATACATGTCTTCTCTATGGGGGATACACAGCATCTATTGGACATGCTAACATCCTAGGCTGCATCCTACATGGGATGTGTCATGGATTACTAACACCATTGGGAACACCTTGCAATCATACTGAAACCATTGGCTGAACCCCAGCTGACTGAACAATGGCAGCTGTTATACCCTTGCACAGAGGTGGTACATGCACTGACCACCAGAAGTATAGACCTCTTCGTCTGAGTATCCATATCTGTATGGCTGTAGGGGCAATCATTATGGATGCTGATCAGCACACATATATGTGATCCATACACAGTTGACTGTACAGAGTTTGGATGTCTGACAAGGCGATCATGACCTTTAAACATGGTGGACATTTCTGAGGCAGTCACCAAGGACCTGGGTGCGGGAACATCAGGGCATACAACCCGCCAGACCGAGCCAAGCCATCTGACTGTATCCCCCACACAGGCATCATGTACAAAGCACCCATTTTAGCATCCATGGTACTATCATTGTAGCCGTCACTTACTGGCCCATTGATGGCACACATAGTCAACATTGGGACAACCACTTCCAATAGTTGATCTGTGAGCAGCAGTGTTCAACAGGCTGAGTCCTGGGTTCTTCTACTGCTTGGAATCCATTCAACCACAATACAAGTGAATTCTGACTGTCTGTGGCTAGCAATATTGGCTGATGCCTGCAAAGTGTGAACACTCATGGAGTCTGTGAGTTATGTCAATATCCTACAAGAGGGCAGTGATGAACAAATGCCTGTTGACATAGTAATTGATATAAACTCCATGCAAAAAAAAATATATAGTATAATTTCCATCACTAACACTTAAAGTATATACCTGGTAAGCAGGACATCAGTTGTAACATGTGATGTTCATACTCAGGGGTGAAAGAACTGGGCACACAGACCTGGCCACACAGATTTATACCTGATGTGCCTGTGATCACCATGTCTCCCCTGTAGTATAACAGGAATCATGTGTCATAACTGAGGGCACAATCACCCGTAATTGACATACTCATAGCCTCCATGTACTCTTCCCTTAGCATGCAGGCAGTAGTGGCACTTGCACACAACAACATGGTCCCTCACAAGGGAACTTCACATCTTCAGCATGTGTTCAATGGCATATAGACTACTCAGAGGTGATCTCTGCCTTGCATATGGGATAATGTGTGACCATGCTTGATTGTAAATACTGCATATATGTAGGTGGCATATTATATGGATTAATCACTGTAAGGACATTAACCTAGTAGGTGACATTAATAATACATGCTGGTGGGAGAGATTTGTCTAGCAGACTTTAAACCACCTTTCCAACAGAGCCCTGACTAATGGCAAGCAGAGACCTCAGTGCACCTCAGCACATGACATATGTATGACTGGCTGGGTGACCATCATTTCACCACAAGGCTTCTGCCTGTACACTCTTGAACTGTGGCAATATGTGCTGATCATGTAAATAAGGGTATACAGTTGTCGACGATTGTGATGGCTCTATGGCCATTATGCTAGCAAGGCTCAAATGTCCTATGGTTCCATAAGCTGATGTAAATTGCTCTAAGAGCCACACACACAAACATGGCTACACTGAGGATAGCACCACTTCCAATTACTGCTTACAGGACACAGCATGGCACATACATAGGGCAAGTTGTCTGTATGTGGATTAGAACACTTTCCTATGTAATGGAACACAGTGTAGATCACAGCATGTGATGCATACAACACACCTCATGTCTGATAGTACTGTCAATTTAGGACATATTATGCTTGATGACATCAGCAGGCCAGGTTGTGGTCAGGCATTTGGAGGGCCACATCACCTGCTACAACTAAACTTCTGCAAAAGCCTACCACTTTGTAAGTTACTGAGGTGATCATATTTATGCCATATTTATACGCACAGAAACACACACACACACACACACACACACACCAAGTGGCCTGCAGTGATATTAGAACCCCTACCTATCTAGTCTTAAACAATATAGATCACTGTATGTATCGCATGCACCACAACTTAAGTCTGCCATTACAATGGCAACTTGTAGTCTTAAGGTAGATAACATCATCAGGCCTTGTAGAAGAAGGCAGTTTGAAAGCCAGCAGTAACTTACGGGGCCAAAAAGTGTATAACAATTGCAGTTTGATAGCTGATGAGGGCTTCTCAGTTGTTTGACAAGAGGGTGCACACACACACACACACACACACACACACACACACACACACACACAAACACACACAAGTGATCTGTAGTGAAATTAGAGCCTCTATCTAGTCTTACACAATATAGACCATAATACTTATTGCATGTGCCACAACAAAGGTCTGTTTTATATGTGATTGCCGGCAAACTACTTGTGCATTACACAAACTAGGCTTGTGTTGAACAGCATCTTTGGCCTGCAAAGTGATATTGCTTCATACTGTTATCTGCATCTAGTATCCTAGCAGTGAGATAACTGTTATTATCCTAGCTATGTGTCTACAGTTACCAGTATGGCCATATGTGGCTGTTTATACTTGGATGGACAAGCCTGTGAGCAGGGACAATGTGCCCTGCCTCTGTATGTGTAGACAACATTATACATTACACCGCCTGCTCACCTCTTGCTGTCTATGTGGTGACATCCAGCAGGCACAGGAAAGTGCATTATGTACTGTTGAGCCCTTACTTTGTATCCTTTGAGCAATATTATAGACATGTGATAGAGCAGCTTTACTCACCAGTATTAGGGTATGTAGGCCAATACAGATATCCACACACATATTTATGTATATAACAGGGATGTATATTTATAAATGTGGTTGTATGTATGATATGTACATGTGTTATGTAGATATATGGGGAGAGAATGAAATGCCTGTTTTTATATATGTATATAGCTATATTTATGGGTAATGTATATCTATTTGGAAATACATAGAAATACATATAGCTATGAATGTGAGAGATAGTGACATACTGATATGTATACATATATGTATGTATGTATACACATATCTCTAAATAACAGGTCATTTTGATCAAGAGGCAACAGGATTGCATTTAAGTGTGTGGGTATGCCCAGTGGGACTGTCAGTACTTATAAAGTGACTCCAGGCTACACCTACCTGCACTCCAGTCAGGGATTTTGTGTGCTACAGACACTGACATCTGTCCCTGTTTCTGTGGTACTACACTTCACTAAAAAATGTCCATGGAATTCTCCAGCTGTCTGATGTAATTATGTGACAGAGGTTCATAATGTTAGACCACACACAGACTGACAGTCTGTGACAACACTAACATAATAATACTTCACATGCAAAAAGATGTGAATACTTCCAGATTTAAGCCATTAACAGCATCACCCATGCTAACTTCCCAAGTCCACTGGGCCACACAAGCTGCCATACAGAGAGTAGTTATTCATCACACAATCAACAGCATACATATGTACATTGTTATTCCTGCATTAAGTGAGACATACCATGTGCACTCAGTTTCTATGCTACCACCCTGTGTTTGCCTGGACTGCTGATATACCATCAATGACCTACTGTTAAAGCAGTTATATAGGGAAACTGCTGTATTGGTTGTGGGGGAGCCACACAACATGTTCTGTTGGGATACACAGTAGCTCAACTATCATGTGACCCCACTGTTTAACATCTCCCTTGACTGATGCAGTGCATATTCCAACCATGAGACCTAGTGAATGTTAAGGAACACAAGCAGTGTGTAGGTTAAGAACTTACCTTTCGAATGCAGCTATTGACAGAACTGTAGTTCAGGGCTGACTCTGTCTGATGCAAGCAGTACACAGCACTACATGGATAAGTATAGGTTGTGTGGATTGCCTGGCATCAATTCTACTATATGTATGTGAGAGGGAGTAAGGTGTCAGTTCCTAGGGCCCTAGGTTGTCAGTGAATGTACTAATGCATTGTCTCTTAGCCAAAGCCAGGGTGTACTGGGCACCCCTATGTCTGCCTACAAGGACATCATCAGGGGGTTCCTCCTCCAAGTCCTTCTGTGACTGTGGCTGTGGTGACCTAGACACTGGTGGGGGGATGTGTATACCTTCCCTTTGTTGATCCTGCTGCAGCTGTTTCTGCAGGATCATATTGTGCAGCATAGCACATACTGTGAACATATATGCACATGTGGCTGGAGAGTACTGCAGGGCTCCACCAGATATATCAAGACACCAGAGCTGTGACTTCAGAAGCCCAAATACATGGTCTATGATGTTCCTATTTTGTGTGTGTGTGTGTGCGCCTCAATATGGCATTCTTCTATGGGTGTATGTGCATTTCTGATGGGTGTCATCATCCACAGTTCCAGGGCCTAGCATCTCCCAGTAAATGGCCATGTGGGATGTCTCCCCAACAAACATCTGGTACAGTTGTGATGCGTATCAGATATGGGAGTCATGATAACTGCCAGTGCTGCCAGCACACACATTCATGATAATCTACTGGGCATTGCACACTACCTGGCAGTTAATGGAGTGGTACCCCTTGCAATTGACATAGATTCTACCTTCCTCACTGGGTGGTGTCTTGATGTGTACATGAGTGCAATCTATAGCACTTAGTAGTTCATGGTAGTGTGCTACACAGTAGAAGTATTGCATATTGTTGGCCCTCATCTCAGCAGTGAGGGGAAAATACATGTGCTCACTGGCATGTGATGGCATCCAAAAACTGGTGGAGTATCCTGGATACTGATGTCTGTGAGACCCCCATCATGTCCCCAGTTGGTCTTTGGAAAGTACCTGTAGCTAGTATCCTAAGGGCTACACATACCTTTGTTTCCACTGGGATGGCTTCCCCTCTGTTGGCTCTGGGTCTGAGCTGAGGACAACAGAGCTCAGTGAGTTCTTGTAGTATGTCCCTGTCCACCCAGTAGTGCTCTACAATCTCCAGCTCATGTAACCCCTGGAAGGTTACCCTGGGCCTGAACACACTTCTCCTTCTCTGTCTAGGGCTATTGTCAGTGACAGCAGCAGCACTGACTTCAGCATCTAGCACATGCAAGTGCAACAGACCTGCAGCGGCTCCTGGCATTCTGTCAGTTAAAATTCCAAGTCTGTCCTCCAGTGGTTCCGAGTACTGGGGAAAAATGAGACTGTAGAGCTCTGCTGTAGGTGCAGAATGTGTGATTGGGAAACTATGATGCATTCCACCTGCCTACAATATAATTAACATTATTTAATGGTCCTATTTTACCTTAAACAAGGGTCAAAACTAATTAAATACATTTTTTAAACATGCTCAGTCCAGCGGCATGCCATGCAAATACATGCACATAAGGTAAATATAGCTTAAAACTTAGTGGACACACCTCCCTGAAAGGACACACTTAAGCAGATGGTGTGCCATACAAATACTTGCACTTAGTCTAAAATGAGCTTAGAAGTCAGTAGACACATACCTCCAGTGTCAGCTACCTCCTGTGTAAAGAGCAACATGGGTCTAAGCCTGCACAAAGGGATATGCAGACACAATTAATCCTTTCTGTTATTCAGTACCTCCACCTCATTTGCATAGATATCCATACTCATAGCATGGAAACTGCATGCTTTAGAGCCTAACTATTGTTAGCAACAGCACCAATGCCATTCTACGGACACTATGTACAGTCCTGTAATACAATGCACCATGCAAACATGCCATGCAAATACATGCACATAAGGTAAATATAGCTTAAATCTTAGTGGACACACCTCCCTGAAAGGACACACTCAGCCAGATGGTGTGCCATACAAATACTTGCACTTAGTCTAAAATGAGCTTAGAAGTCAGTGGACACACACCTCCAGTGTCAGCTACCTCCTGTGTAAAGAGCAACATGGGTCTAAGCCTGCACAAAGGGATATGCAGACACAATTAATCCTTTCTGTTATTCAGTACCTCCACCTCATTTGCATAGATATCCATACTCATAGCATGGAAACTGCATGCTTTAGAGCCTAACTATTGTTAGCAACAGCATCAATGCCATTCTACGGACACTATGTACAGTCCTGTAATACAATGCACCATGCAAACATGCCCAGATTATTAAAAAATTAATTTACCTTCTTTCTTTTAATTTTTCTGACATACAGGATGATAGTTTTGGTCATATGTGTATGTGGTATGACATTTCTATCCAAATATCCTACACTTTTACAACCCCTTTTGTCTGTCTACACTTCTGTACACTGGAATTTTCTGTGTACACTACAGACACTGACATGGGGTCTAAAGAGATGCCTATCTGCTTGCTGGATCACTGTACCTGCTGCATTTGCATGACATTCACCTGCTTATGAGATGATTTGCATGCCACGGAAGTTTCCATGTTGGCACATGTGTGTGCACCACCAGCAGCACTTACTGAAATTAAAAATGCCTGGGGCCATATAAGCAGCAGGGCATGATCCCTACATGAAACAAAAATGTATAGGCTTTATTATATTCCCCCCATGTTATCTGATTTGCTGCTTATGTTTCATTCTAGTCATTGTGATATGCCATTATGTATTTTAATGCAATTTATTTATTTTTTTAGTGGTACAAGCCCTGCCTTGCTTGTTTTGCTATTGCAATAGATAATGGGCAGGATTCATTAAACTCCATGTAGGCTCTATATGGAGCCTACATGGAGTGTATTCATGTACACAATGGTGGGCAACGTGCTGCAACTCTCAATGCATTTCAATGAGGTGCAGCGTGCCTAAGTGATGTTTCATGGCTCATGCCAGTATTGCTGGCTGTGAAACCTTGTAAATCAACATGGATATTGAGTCCATGTAAAGGAAAGCACAGATGGTCTGCCCCACCCCCAAATGAACAAGACACATCACAGCATGCAGACCATTCCTCGCAACCTCTTAGGGCAAAAACATCTGGACAAAACCATAAATAATGGGTGGGAAAGGGCCAGAAATAGGTTCACATTTCAAATATTGCTCTTACAAACTTAGAAAATTGATAGAACAATGAAGTTTGTAGAATGCAGATCTGCTACCACCCCCCCAAGGAACAGTAAACATCATAAGTCATGCAGACCTCCCAACCTCTTACAGCAAGAAATCTGAGCAAAGCTATAAATACTGGTGTGACAAGGTGCAAAAATAGGGCAGTGTTTAAATACTGCCCTTACAACCTTAAAACATTGATAGAATTATAGGTTTTTCAGTAGAATGAATGGTCCAAAGGGTATGAAATCTAAATCTCAATTGTCTGTCATTTTCGGAATTCAGTCCCCAATGATTTGCCAGTGATTTGCCAAAAAATCCAATTTTATGAGAAACAGACCAAAAATATGAAGCACAAACCTGGACATTCTGCAAAAATCCATACAGGTGAGAGGTATGGCGGCAATAGCTTCCCCTTGTTCAAAATTTGCCAGGGTCCGAAATGCATTTAAATAAGGAAAAAATCATACAAGGGATCCTGCCATAAATATGTCATTCTGCATTTATTACTTTCATATATTTTATTGTTTTCATTTCTCTCTCTCTTTTAAACATGTTTGCGCGATGCTTAGCTCACTTGAGCATGTATCAGACATGAACCAAACATCCCAAAATAGAAACCAGATGCATTCATTTAATACCACTGGGCACTGCACAAATCAGGTACGCAAGGCTGCACTGCACTAACATCATCAAGTTAACAATGAATACCAATATGCATACTAATACTAATGTATAATATGTATTATAAATGTCAACTTTGTGTGTGTGTGTGTGTGTGTGTGTGTGTGTGTGTGTGTGTGTGTGTGTGTGTGTGTGTGTGTGTGTGTGTGTGTGTGTGTGTGTGTGTATCTCTACTCAGCAGAGTAGACATGCTATTCTACAGTTACTTCTCCAGTGGCATGGCTTTCCAGTATTTTGATACTTGCACAAACCTACACATCCATTTCATGCAGCCCTCATAACCTCTTGTCTCCCACATGACCTGCTGATGTCATCCACTATAAGTTGACCTGCAGCCATGTAGAAATCAGACTTGTGCCATGGTGCTTGTGTAAAGTACTGTGTTCTGTAGTCTCTGTACTTACATAGGTATGGGTTCTATTCTCACTGCGGTCAACTGTGAGTGTGTGTGTTTTTGCTGTTACTTGACATTACAGAGAGCATTTTACACCAGATGTGAGACACTGATATTACCATATGCTCCACAGACAATGCTGATGTCATTGGCTATATCCAATTATTGCATATGCAGTAATACCATCAGGGCATGATCAGACACTGGCCTAGAGCCCAGGCAGATGTCAGCTCATGCAATAGCAGAGAGATTAAAGTGACATCTCTTTTAATCTATCCACATACATCATGGCATGGCTAGTAGGCTCTGTGTTATTTTGATGAGAAAGCCCTGTGGTCTACTCAGGTGGTGCATGTGTCTGGTGAATTTCATGCAAAAGAGAACATTATACTATATTACTGTTCTGATGAGACTGACTAAAGTACTGTCATACAATTCTGAGATCTGAATGTAATGGTGTGACTTATGGTGTGCACCATACCTATTTACTAGAAAATCATTAAAGAGAAAAGTTAGAAAGTAAAGAGACATATTGCAGTTCCTGACTTCACAACCCGTACAAGGGAATACACTAGAAAGTGCTGACATGATGACGCTATCAACTGTATAACTTGGCAAAGCAAATATCAGTAACAGGTACAATTATCAGTTCAACAACACAAATGTGGATAAACTAAGCACTAATGTAGCTATGCACCCTGTGCATCAGACATAAAGCTTTTATATCAAAAACAACTGAAAAATGTAAAAAATAGTATATATATTTATATATATATATATATATATATATATATATATATATATATATAAAACATTGAATGTCCAGAGCCCAATGTAGCAAAAAAAAATGTCTAGTAGCCTCTAGTGCCTCAGCAACACTGCCTTCAATGGAGTTAAAATTACATCATAGAACAAACCCTTAAAAAACCTTTATAATTAACCTTATTAATCAATTATAATACCACTAATTAAGTTAAATTGAAACTTTCCAATTGCATTCTACATTAATACCAGTAGGGGGCAGGGTACCATATTTAAGAATAAACAAGTTTTCTTGATATAAAAGTTTTTTTCTTGATTCCTACTCAATTTTTGCTTAAAATGACATGTTCCAAAATTGTACCCTGAAGCCCCTCTGGATTACCACCATGATATTGTTTAAAATGCATAGCACGAGGGCTTTCAAGTTTTCCATTCTTTATATCTCTTACATGTTCCTGTAAGCTTAACTTGAAAGCTCTCTTGCTCCACCAATATAAAACATATTGCAAGGAAACTTCAGAGCATATATAATAGATTCTGTATCACAGCAAAACATTCCATTTACATTAAAATGTATTCCATTGATTCTATCAAAGTCTTGACTACAAACTTACAAATGATGCATTTGCCACATGGAAAGGTGATGAGATCCCTATTTATTCTACTACTAGAAACCTTGATACCATGTCCTCTATGTAAAGAAAATATAGGATTCTTGCATAGCTTATTGGAAAATTCCTTAAACTTAAATAGGAAGCCGCAATGATATTTAATAATTTTCACTACTTGCTCACTTAACAAATCATACGTAATAACTACATACATTTTTTGTTGTTTATTATCAAAACCCTCAGTATATATTTTCTTCCTGTTACTATGCCATGCTTGGTATTGCATTTCACGTTTTTGTAAGGAATCAATCACTGAATCTTATAACTTCTCTCTATAAATAGTCTAGCTGTTTTATCTAATTCCCATTCTTCTTCAGTGCTATTATTACATAATCTTTTTACCTGTAACAACTTACCATATGGCAAAGCTTTCAGCAGATGAGGAGGATGTCAACTATGTGCATCTAAAAATTGAATACCATCCTCAAACTTCCTACATATCCTACTTACAACTTTTCCATCAGATCCTCCTTTTAAATATAAATCCAAAAATGTCACTTTCCTACCATTCTGACGACATTCAAACTCTAGGCCAAACCTATTTCGCTGTAGGTCACTTAAGAAATGTTCAACCTTTTCCTGGCCTCTCTTACACACAAAAAATATGATAATCTATGTACCTATAATATTTCACATGTTTCTTAAAATCATGACTATACAAATAACCAACTTCAATCAATTCCATCATAATGTTAGCATACATAGAGGCAAAATTTGTCCCCATTGCTGTTCCTCACAACTGGTGGTATAATTACTCATTAAACTCAAAACAATTAGTCCTCAAACTGAAGTCAATTAATTCAATTGCATAATATGCTAATGGATTCTTACCTATAGCAAATTCTAATGCCTCCATTCCAAACTGATGTTGAATACTAGTATACTTTTAACGTCAATTGTTAACCAATACATATTCTCCATCCATTCTAAATCTAGTATTTTATTCAAAAAGTCAGAAGTATCCTTTATATAGAAAGCCTGTTTCCTAACTATGGGTAAACGAAAATTAATTAAAAAAATCCCAATTTTGTTAAGACAGTTGCATGCAGGTACTATAGGATGTCCAGGGGGGATCCTAATATTCTTGTGAATTTTGGGGACACAAAATTTGGCCATTTCACATCCTTCCACATTAAACTTTTTACTAACATCCTCTTGTGAGAAATAGCCTAATCTATGCCCCTTACTCAATAATTCTTGATATTTTATTAGGGCTTCTTGATATTCCTCCATACTACACTTTTTATATGTATTACTATCTTCTTAGTGGTCATAGCCCATTTTCATATATTGTTTAAAATGTAGAATCACTATTTTGTTTCCCTTATCAGTGGGTTTAAAAATTAATCCTTTTTTCTTACTTAAATTCTGCAGGGCTTCCTATTCCAGTTTAGTCAAATTATATTCAATCTTGTCTTTATTTTTTACAAATTCCCTAAAGGCAGATTCAAGTGCAAAATTAAGCTTTGAAGAAAATTGTGGCACTCCATCATAAACAAAAGGTGGAATAAATTCTGCTTTGCACATAACACTAGAGTTATCCAACCTACAGTAATCATTAATAGCCCCATCCTCTTCTAAGTCAGAAAAACAGGAATAAAAACTTTCATTCATTTCCTCTTGTTCACTTATATTCAAACTATCTAAAGCATTTAAATCATTATTCTGCATAAAAAATACATAAGATGTAGCTTCCTAATGAAACAAAAAATATCCTTTTTAATCATATGTAGTCTGGATATAACTGTGGGAATGAATTTTATGCCATGATTTAACACTGCTAACTCACAGTCACTTAATGTGTATCCAGAAAGATTAACAACATATCTATCCATTAGCAGTCATTAGAAACAATATTATTAGCAGCATAAACAGTCTTAGAATCAGTTCCATTTAACTCATTTGTACCTCTGCTGCTGCTGACACTGTCTTCACAAACATGTTTATTACTGGATTCATTATCATTTTTTTATCTTTTTCTCCCATTTTCTTCCGCTTTCTTCCCCTTCCTAAATGTATTAATCATATAATCCAAATCCTGAGCCGCTGGAAGTGTCAGATAAGTTGCTTCATCACTCCAAATTCAAAAGAAGCTTCAGACCATGCTCTCGATTCACCATACTGCCTGGAACTCTCTTCCAGTTCAGAGAACCGGACATCTCTTTGATGTCACTGTTTTTTCTCCATAAGTAATCTGAGCCATTATTATAGTCTGTTATGTCTCTTTGTAATTTTTGAGTTTTTTGTACCAATAATTGTTCTTCTAAGTTGGCAAGCTTACTTCTAAAGTCACTTAAACACTGTTCTACCTGGTCAATGCAATGAGATTAATTATAAGGTTCAACACACAAACAATATTTGGCAACACAGATTAATAGTCCAGTGGTGAAAAAATAAAATAAATCAAAGATCCACCACAACATCCACTGGACCCACCAACGGCTGAAGGATGACAGAGTTAAAAAATGTTAAAACCAGATTTATTAGCAGCTGAGTGTTAGTGCTTTCATAGTGAATACCCAGTACTTCTTCAGACATTAGAAACTCTTACATAATTGAATAAATATATAATCATCTCAATTAAATATTCAGATACAATTGATTACAAAACAGTCATCTGCGTTCACATAAAACCAGCATTGTATAACACCTAAAAACAAAACTATGGAACCTTATTAATGCACACATACACCATTTAAAAACATGCACTTTTTTAAAAGCATTCTATTTTTGACTACAGGTTTAAGTGGGACCCTGTCATTGAGTCCTTTCCTCATGTCTGCCCTCAGTCTTATAATCCACCTTGTTTCTGATGTCTCTGTATTATTAACAATATCCCCTCCCCATTCATTTTCTTTGATGACATCAATCACTAAAAACATAAATGTATGAGTATCTCCTTGTACTGAGACATGTTTAGCCAAGGCATTCGTTAAAAGTGCATTCCTAATATTTTGTAAATGTTCTCTAATCCTAATCTGAAACCGTCTGTTGATTTTTCCAACATAGAGGACCATACAGGCATTGCATGCAGCTAAATCAACCACGTTCTGTGAATAACAATTTGCCACAGCATTAAAACTGAATAGAGTTCCATAATCTGGATGCATAAAGCAGCCAGTCATATCCAAAAATCCACAAAAAGTATACGTATTAAAGTAAAAAGTACCATGTTGAATATTCTGACTCTGTGCCATAGGACTATCTTTAGGATAAAACAACATCCTCTTGAACGATTCTTATTTTTAAACAAAAAGTTAGGTTTGTCCCCTACTATAGTTCTAATCTCCAGATCAAGTGCCAGAATGTTCCAATGTTTTCTTATGACATCTGTAATCACATGGTCATTACTAGAAAAATAAGTGGGGATGCGTACAAACTTTTTGTTGTCCCTCTTTTTCTGTGTAACACCAATGTTATGTGAGAAATATGGTCTAGCTATATATCTCTTCACCAAGTGGGAACTTCATTAAGTATATGATATGTCATACTATCTGTATAACTCCTTTCAATAAATCTAGTCCGCAAATCTGATAGTTCATTCTGAAAATCCATCTCATTGGCAGTCAACTGGGAAATTCTCATTCTCTGCCCTTTCACAATATTATTAAAAATGTGTCTCGTATGCATGCTATTTCTGTGAAGCAATGCATTCCTGTGACATTCCTTTCTATATATCTTGCTGGTCAAACCCAGTATAGAATCTCTAGTGACTTTCATATCTAAAAAGTCTATCTCTCATGGGGAATGATAGATATCAAACTTGAGAAAAGCGGTATTGTTATTCAGATCTATAAAATACATCTCTACCTCTGACAAACTCCCATGCCATATCAAAAATAAATCATCAAAAAATGTCTATAAAATGCTACCTGACTCCATTTCTTTGATCCAACATTTTAATTCTCTCATGTGGCCATGACCAAATTAGCGTAACTATTAGTGCTAGATGTCCCCATGGCCACACCATCTCTCTGTAAATATAACTGATGGAAACAGCATGATATTATTTTCAAGTACTAGTTCCATGAGACAGCATAATAAATGGACAAATTTATAATCATATGTCTCATCACTTGTTAAATATGTCCTAAGCATTTCTATGCCTATTATATTGGGAATGATCATGAATAAAGAACATCCATTGTAACTAATATAACTTCTTCATCATTCCCCACATTCCATTGTGAGATAAAAACATACAAGTCATTCAAAAATTGTTGTGAATCTCTTAAAATATGACAGTTGTTATTGACTACAGGTCTAAGATGTTTATCTATAAAAAAATCAATAGGGGTTCTGTCGACCAGGATACTATTGGTCTAAAAGGAGGAGTCATAGGATTTTTGTGTACCTTTGGAAGTCCCTGTATAACTGAAATCAGTGGTGTGTGCACTTTAAAATAATTGTATAAACCCATACTAATCTCATTATTGAGAAAATAATCATATAAAATGCTATCATGTGTGGAAATCATATTGTGCATATCATCAAAACTAATCATCTAATAAACCAAGAGATCATTCAACACCCCCTTCATGGTGTTATAATAGTATTCACAGTCCATGACCACTACTGGGCCACCCTTATCTGCTGGTTTATTTAGAACAGAATTATCCTGTTGTAAACTATCCAAAGCTTCATATTCACCCTTAGATATATTCCCAGGCTTTTACTTTTTATCTTGCTTCCTACGTACATCATGTATTTTATTTTCACAAATTTTAAGAAAAATATCTAACACAGGATGCTTAATTGGAACATATATACTGGGCTTTCTGAATATATTTGTGTGTACAGAAGTGCTGTTCTTAAATAACATCTGTAACATAACATTTTCCCAAACAATTTCAAATTAATAATAGACTCAGCTACCTCTGTCTGTTGTGTTGGTATAAAAGTAAGTCCCTTCTCAAGCAGCTTAAGTTGATCAGCAGTCAACTCTCTAGAAGATATATTCCAAACTAAAGATTGTTCCTGTTCATGTCCAGTCACACCTTCTTCATGGCAAGTGCATCTGTAGTTTCTGGCTGAATCTTCCTCTTAAATTGACCTCTGCCGTTTAAATGTGGTCTGCTGTCCCAAGGTTTTAAAACCAGATTCTCTTCCAACCTAATGGGTAGTATCTGAAAAACCAGGGCTTCTCCTTGTTGAATACAAGCATTACTAGAGTTATCTGAATCTTTAGAAGCATGTTGTGTTTGAAATCTCAGTGGTTCAGATCTTCTCCTTTCTACATCTGCTTCCGGAGTCTGTATAAACCCAGTCATCTCACCTATTACAACAGAGGTCTGAGAAGCTGATGTTAGAGTGACCTCTAGTATCAGGAGAACATTCTTCTTAGGTTTAGCTCTGGTTCTCTCTCCCATATCTTTGATGCTGTTGGAAACATGCTGTACTGTGACAGACTCCAACACATCAGCTGATTTAAAAGCACTTCCCAAACCTACATTGGAGGAATTCCCTTCTTCCGAAGTACCATTGTAGAGAGAATTCCTACTTTTAGGCCACACAAAAACATGTCCCTCCTTAAAGTCTCTCCTGTCCCTTTCCAATTTATTAAGTTTCTGCCATAGAAGTCTTTTTTCATAGATAGTGACATAATCAAAAACTGTACTGAGTTTCTTATCCAACAACTCACATGGATACTGTACATATAACTGCTCTTGCTCATTAAGTACATTGTCCATGAGAAGCATCTCTTCAGATTCGATGAAATCAAGAAATAGGTGCATATAATTAAAACTTAATTCCATATTTAACTGCTGCAATTTGTTAAGTAGCTTTGGATGATGGTCGACATATGTAGGCATTTTTAAAATCCTCAGGCCACAAAGAATTGCTTCCAGGTGGTAATGATGTGCCTGTAAATCCTTCATTTTATATATTTTATTTTCAAATTTATATACAGCCTTCAAAAACAGTTTTAATGTGGTGGTGAATTGTAATTCACAGAGCGTGGTTTATTTGGCTGTATGCAATATTTTTATGGCCTTCTACATTGGAAAAACCAATGAAAGGTTTCAGTTTAGGATTAGGGAATATTTAAAAATATCAGGAATGCAGTTTTTATGAATGCCTTGGCTAAACAAGTCTCAATACAAGGACATACTCATACATTTAGGTTTTAGTGGTTCAAGTCATCAAAGAAAATGAACGAACGGGGAGGGGATATTGCCAATAATCTGGAGACATCAGAAACTAGGTGGATTATACGTTTGAGGGCAGACATGGGGAAAGCACTCAATGACTGGGTCCCACTTAAACCTGTACTCAAAAATAGAATGCTTTTTAAATAGTGTATGTGTATATTAATAAGGTTCCATGGTTTTGTTTCCTGGTATTATACAATGCTAGTTTTATGTGAATGCAGTATTGAAATAATGGGACTGCTTCTTTAAGATGACTGTTTTGTAATCAGTTGTATTTGAATATTTAATTGAGTTGATTATATATTTATTCAATGATGTAAGAATTTCTAATGCCTGAAGAAGTAGTGGGTTTTCACTATGAAAGTGCTAACACTCATCTGTTAATAAATCTGATTTCAACATGTTTAATTATGTCATCCTTAAGCCTTTGGTGGGTCCAGTGGATGTTGTGGTGGATCTTTGATTTAATTATAAAGGTTATTTAAGGGTTTGCACTGTAATGTAATTTTAACTCTATTGACGGCACTGTTGCTGAGGCACTAGAGGCTGCAATATTTTTTTTTTTTGCTACATTGGGTTCTTGACATTTATTGTTGTATATACAACACTTTTGTATCCCAGAATTCAAAAGAAAGGAAAGAGGATATGGCACAGTTATCATCACTTGCCCAGAGTGTTGTGTGGGGGGCAGGAGACCTAAGCTGACACAAAACGTCGGTGAGTGTGTGTGAGTAAGAAAGGGAAGCAGGCAGGCTGAACCATGTAACTGCTGTGTGTGTGTGTCTGTAGGGGTCCTTCGTGTGAAAGTGGTGTATGAGAGTCTGCTTGAACACTCACCTCCATGTAGTGATAATCATATCATTGATCCTGTGGTGCATCTGTTCATATGCCCGGCTGTGATCACCCACACAGAATTGATGTTGTCATAAAATGCGCTGTCATACTTGTAGTCTTTGTTGCATATTGGGCTGCCTCTTCCTAGCAGAAATGCCCCATGTTGACAGAGACAGTCAATAATGATGTTGTTTTCTGCTTTACTGAATAGGGATTTTGCCTTACTGACATCGCTTGTGTCCTAAAAAACAACAGCATGATAATACACATAAGTATCACATAACTACAAAGTAACTGTTACCAGATAAAACAGTAAAGGTTGACAAGTCAGTAGTACCCACTGGAAAAACATGTAACCATCTACAGATGTGAAATACTAACAGGCAGGATGCAAAACAAAGAGAGTGGTAAGGCAACATATCCTTGTATGTCCCATAGCAGTAACTCAACTGTGCCCCCCCCAAATGAACAGTCCATTCTAGTTTGTGACATAAAAGTAACTCTTCTTTGCTGCCACCCATCCACAAAAGAACAGGCACATGAACCATTTTGCTAATAAAACAACTTTGAAATGCTAAAAGTGCTTTCAAAGGACCAGTCCCTGAAACATTTGCACATATTTATCACACAACATTCTATTTTCATGTATTGTCATTTCAATCATGCGTACGCTGAAATGACTTGACAAGCATGGCCATGCCATCATTATACTGGTAACTAGCGCATATAGATAAAGTGTAAAAGTGTTTACTTCACATTATTCATTAATATATTCCAACATATGCATTATGTAAGTAACAAAATGGGAACATACCTTCTAGAGTTCAATACTTCTGTGTAAAGCTATATTTGGGAGAAATTTGCTTTTGTGAAGTCCTGCAAACATGTAGCAAGTGTCTTCACCATTAGCTTGGCTAACTACACATTTGCCTTTTTATAATGGAGTAGATTATTAATGGATTGCATCTGACTTGGGCTGTGTTTCAGAGATGCTAATTATAGCATAAGCAGCTGAACTGCATGCTAATCATCCAGTTTGGTGGAGTTACTCAACAAGTTATAAAGTAACCATGTAGACTCCATGCTGTTTTTTTCTGTGAATTTCAAAGGTAGTGGATTACAGGCACAGAAAGTCTCCACAGACAAAATGTTAGGAGCAATAATTCTTTAAAGAAAAGAAATGAGGAAGACGGAAAAGTTGTGAAATTGGGAGTTAGCAGGGGGAACACAAAGGGAAAGGAAGACAGGAATGTGCAGAAGGGATGTAGGAAAGAATCATAGCTATCTATTTCTTCAACAATAAACCATGGTTACATATGCAAAATATTAGCAGCATTTGGACCGTCACCTCCAGAGAGAGTGAGGTGACCAAAACACAATCATGTTGCATACCCAATTAGACTGAATAAAGTGTGTCATGAAGACGTGTGCAAAATGGAGAGCTATATATGGGATATTTTTTTTGGGGGGGGGGGTTGCCCATTTTTTTTTTTTTTTTGTGTAGAGAGAGAGAGGAATGTTGGGATGTTGGGGAATTGATGTAGGAATGTCTGCATGAGGTAAGTTGGATAGATGAGGAAGCAACTGCAGACAGACAAGACAAGACGAGATAGGGACAGTGAATGACACAAGAGGTGGATGAACACAATGGTTGGGGAGAGGGTGGGGAAATCAAGGTTCCAAGCACATCAAGCTGGGTGACAGTGAGAATTGAGTCCTCACCCAGTGGACTGTCATCAATGTCACCTCACTGCACTGCTGGCTGTAGTGCCCAGTGTCTGCATATTTTATGGGTATTCTAAACTAAGATGGAGAACAGGCAGCCCACCTGGAGTAGGTGTGCACCCACAGTGTGGCTCACAATCCTGCACACCATCCCTGGCATTTCTCCTCAGGTGATAAAGTCACCACTTCTGCCACTGCTCCTAGAGGGAACCACAGGCCTATGCCCTGGGGAAGAACTACCTGAGTGGTCAAGTACTGCATTGGCAGTATGGGGTGCTGTTAGGTCATGCACCAGACATGCTGGGCAAAGGTGCTCTAATTGGTGGAGTGGGGGCAGCAGGATACCATGGAACATACCTACCTTGCTGCACTGTGGGGAAAAAAACAAAAACAACAAATAAAAAAAAAAAAAGAATATAAGGGTTGGGGTGAGAGAAATAAGGGAGAACATTAGTAAATTCAAATGTGACATACAAAGAAGCATTGATACAATTATTTGACTCTAGTTTGTTACCTTTACTTTTAACAATACAAACTCCTAACAAATTTCTTCATTACTTTTAAGACTACCCAGTTCATAACAGAGGTACACTATAGTACAGACTGCAGCCATCAGTACTTGATGTGTGCATATACTGCACATATGCATGTTCCAATTATACTGATTACAGTTTACAGCAGGCCATTTGAGCCATTGGTATAAAGGTCTGAAGTTACATTGCAATAATGATGAAAACCTCACAGTATTGTATACTTTGGAAATGTGGTTTTTGAACCCACAACTGCTGACTACTCTATAATACCATACTGTTATTTTGTCATACAGACTACTGCATGCATACATTCCTTTTACAGTTTAGAGATGCATGCGCACTGTTATTTAAGAGTATAGAACTGTTGCTTTGTGCTACAGACTAGGCATGCATACTTTATTTTACAGTTGAGATATGCATGCTCAATTTGATACAACTGTATTAAATACCAACTAAGCCATCGTTGACTTTTAATGCTACTAAATTAGTACTAAAATTATTATTATTATTATTATTATTAAATTACTATTTATAACAGTATTGTTCTGATGCATACATACCACATGCTTTTTGCATCCTAAACAAATGCACAGCATGGGAGCTCTGATTTGAGACTCGATCCATTGCAGCTGTGAAAAAAACAGAACAGGTCAGAATACCATTATGACTATATTCAGCTTTTAACTCTTACAGTTACTCACTGAAATTGATATGTACACATCTGTGGGGTGTCGCCCATAGTAAATTCCCAGATCCAATGGTTAAGGGTATCCTGCTTCCCCCTCTGGAGGTCTGCATTGTTCACCAGTGTGGGGGATACCTGTAATACTGGTCAAAGCCCTGGCAATACTATTCCAGGCTTCAGACTTGTATTCTCAGCCTAAAAAGTCTTGCTGCAGCAAACAGGCCCCATGCTCCTTAACTAGGAGTCCAGTAAAAACTTTGGACTCCTGAACACCCCATCTCTGTGCTCAGAAGTGCACTCTTTCACAAGCAACACCAGACATCTCTACCATAGCTCAAGCTCAATATAGAATGATCATTTATCACCAAATGCATTTTATCCTGATGTTTTCCTGCCAATTGCATGTCTCACATTTACTGAACATGCGCGCATTTTGGTTTTGCAACATTTGAAAATGTTGTGCATCACTTACCATCATTCAAACGTGGTAGGCGAGGGTATGCACTAGTGGGCAATGCATTTGCACAATGTAAAGTAATGTGTAACAGTGGCAAGCAATACAATTTCAACATTATTTGGTATACAGGCACTTGTGTAAATGTGCTAGTCAAATGTCTATGCTTGTCCTAAACTTACCACAATTGCCATAAGAAGATTGAGAAAACAGCTGTGTATGTTGCACTTCATTGCTATAATCTGCAATGTCACAAGAGTAAAACAAAATTTTCACACTCTGTACTAGAACCCCAGACCATTTGCACTGCACACCTACACATAACATCTGGCATAGGATTCTTGACATGATATTCCCTAGTCTAGTATTCATTGTAAAGTTTTCATTGTTAATCACAGTGCAATGCTACTTACCATGCTTGTGCAATGGCCAGCAATCTTAACTGAGTGCATCTTGTTTATGTTTGTGGCTGTCTGGTTCCTGTCTGCAGCCTGGGAGGTCCATTCCTCCAATTTATGAACTGCTGCACTTCAGGCAAACCAGATGAGCACAGCCAAATATGCTTGTGCTATGTGGTACATCTTGCAAACACTAACCTCATTAAAAAAATGGATACATAGTTTAAATCATGAAAAACAATCTATGACAGTGACCCTAACAAATTTTAATGAAGAAAATTCAGGTAAGAAAAAAGCACTTGCATGCTGTCCTATAGCCAGCATCCTTACACAGAAATGTTATCTGCATCATATCTCCCCCTTGTCCAGAATTTTGCAGAATGTCCTTATGTTTGCATCACATTTTTTGGCTGTTCTTTGTAAAATTTGTGTTTTTCTGGGAAATCACTGAAGATTGAAGTAAGTATATAATGACATACATTTGAATTTTGTACTTCATAGCCTTCAGAAAATGCATGCTAACACAAATCCTATTATTCTAGCTACTTTCTACATTGAACCAAAGTAAAAGGAGGAAAAGCACCAATAGTCACCAAAAACAAAGTGCCTGGGTAGCCGTTTCCGCAGAATAGCATTTTATTCAAGGATATCAAAGCACCGCACAACACCCACAGTGGAAGACAGAATGACTATCCAGGCACTTCATTTTGCTATACTTTCTACATCGCTAAGAACAATATTTTAAATATGTCCCTATTTTTGGTCATTTGTCCCCCAATTATTTTAGTCTTTGTCCAGATTTCTTGCACTAAAAGGTTGGGAGATATGAACCACATTCATATAAGAGGTTTCACAGCCACCAACACTGGTGTGAGCCACAGAACTTTGCTTATGCATGCCACACATCATTAATACGTATGGCATGCTGCCGAGTGATGAGCAGTATCATGTATGCAAAAACACTCCATATAGGCAGTGCGTGAAACCTACATTGAGTTTATTGAATCCAGTGATTAATCTTTTCCTGAGTTCTATTTCTCCTTTTACATTTTCATTTCTGTCATTACATTACCATCTTCCTTTACTAATCTTTTTAAGTAACTCAATATTTCTTCTCTTTTTCCTTGTAAAATATCTTTGCTCATATACCAGTTCTTGTATTTTTTCTTGATTTCTTTCATATAACTCTTTTTCTTTGCTAAAGTGCTTTCTATCATTATGTTATAAATCTTCCAATGCATCATTATATGTTCTTTTATATTTTTCTTTCTCTACTTTTCTCACATCATATTGCCACTGTAAAAACATTTTTTGTATTTTTCCTTAAATATCATCCACCATTCAGACCAATTTTTATAAAATCTTCTCATAGTAGTATGATATTTCCATAACTATATTATTAATCTCTTTCCTTCTTCATTCCATGCTTTCTTGTTTGTCATTTTTATTCATTTGTCTATTTTTATATATTCCTTGCTTTCCTTTATCTCTAGCCATATCACAAGATGATCAGGAAATCCAGTTTCAGCTACCCCCTTCTCATATAACTAAACCTTCTGATAGTATAAAATAATCTATTTCAGTTTTATGCATACCTTTTTTGTAGGTCCATCAATTTTTGTCCGAAAATTTTAACTTATCACATCTTGTGACTTCTAACATTTTTTTTATATCAGTTCCTTTCTTTTTTTTCTTGCCTCTTAAATCACAAAGTCACTTGTTATTATAATATTCATGTCTGTCTCTGCATTGTCTAAAATCTGATGAAATAATCTTTCTCTTTCTTTACAATTTGTATAAGCATATAAAGTTATAATTCTATATACTTGGTCTTTCTATTTAAATCTGCAATGATTAATCTTCCAATTTTTCATAAAGTTACACCTGATATCTTTACTGTATTCTACAGAATAGAGTTATTCCAGAACATCTCACATTTCTAAAATTCCAGATAATCTTTCCTTCCCATAGTTTATTGGCTTGTAATTGTTCTTCATTTATTAAAAATCTTGTGTCTTCTAATATAATTATATTTACATCAACATGTATTACACCACTCCAAAATTCCTATTCTTCTTTTCTTAATACAATTTGTGTTTGCAGAAAGCACTTTAAAATTTTAATTTTCCCTTTTCCTTAGATTCATGATTACATACGTTCATAGCTAATTATTAAGCTAACTTTTTTAATGGGCCACTTTAAGCCTAGCCAATTTCCTTCACAAAGGTGAAAAATCAAACACTGCACCTTATGTCTGTGAGTCAAGCACCTTAGCCATAATACCAACCCCAATCATTAGCTGTATATATTCTTTTTCATCCATTTCCTTTCTTTTTTCTTTTCTATTTGTCCCTTTAAAATTTACTTTTTTGTCTTTTCCCTTTTTACCAATATAATGATTTTCTTTTACTATCTCCCAATTAATGTATTCATCATTTATTTCAGACCCTTCTTCTATGTCCTCTTTATTATTTTTTCTCATATAATTTTTCTTCTTTTGTTCATTTTTTTTCTTTTTCTTTTTCTTTTTCCTTACTCTTGTTTTCAGTTTTGCAATCCACCCATAAGTGTCCTTTTTATTACATTTATAGCATTTCAGTTCACATTTTTTGCAATAAGCCCCATTTCCCCACAAATATAACAATTTCTTTTTGTCAGTTACTTATCAAATGTCCTTCTTTTCCACAAAAAAAAGAAAGAAAGAAAAAAAACATGCTTAGGGTATCATTGGTATTTTATGACACCCCTATTCTCCTCCACATTTATCATGCTTGATATATAATATATATATATATATATATATATATATATATATATATATATATATATATATATATATGTGGATTTACTTCATAATCTCAAAAATACTGAAATCTTGAATTTCAGTTTTTCGAAACCATGAAACTGACTCCATACAACACCGAAACACCAAAACCGCGAAGCCCAAAGCCGCGAAATTAAAAACACCTAAAACACAGCACACACCACACCACACATATATCACATTACTCACATCACAACATAAACAAAACAACACACATCCACAAACCTACAATACAAATAAAAAGAGGGGCAAGCTACCCTTGCACACCCACACTCCTCTACTTATATATACTAACTCCGAGATTGCACAAACAGTAAACAAATGCAAACACACACACACACACACACACACACACACACACACACACACACACACACACACACACACACACATTCTATAGTCCCCCACACACACATCACACATATCAGCACACTCACATACACTCAAACTCCCACCCAAAACCCTTGCAAAACACTCACTTACCTGACATAACACCTAAATCCACACCCAGCACCACACACCATCCACATAAATCCCGGACATTAAGTAGCGTAAAGCCATAACCGCGAATTAGAGATATTCAAATTCACTATTATGCACTTTCTCTATTTTCATACTTCGACATTATAGTCTTGAGATACTGAAATTTGACATCTCAGTATTTCAAGATTATAAAGTATTTATATATATATATATATATATATATATATATATATATATATATATACATATATATATTTTAACATATTACATTTCCAATACTAAATAAACCACTTTTGTCATAAACTTTTGCAATGTGCAGTAGTTCTTTACATAAAGCTTTCAAATGTCCTTTCAAAGTCTCTTTTTCTACCTCTGTTCAAAATTATACATGAATTTTCATTTTTGTTTCCCGGTTAAATGCTTTTATCACATAAGGATTCCATGAGTTACAGTCTTTCTCTTTTTTCATATTCTCTAAGAAAATTTTCCATTTGCAAAAACAGTCTCAGATATAATGTCGCAGAATGTCTCTTTGTTACTAAGAGTAAATGCTTTTACCTTATGAGCCTTTACAGACAAATGAGCTATTAAATTGTCCCACACTTCATACCTGTCCATTTCTTTGTCTTCTTAACTTTGAATTCTTACCACATACTTCTGTTTTCTTCTGTCTTCTTTTCTGCTACTTCTCTTTTGCCTTCTTTTACTTTGTCTGCATAGTTTTTCTTTTCCTTTGCACCACTATTATTCAGCATTGTCTCTGCGGCCTCCTTTTGTATTGTCCTCATAATGTACCCCCAGGAAACCTATTTTTCATTTTTCTGGCTCACTGTCCTCCACCATTTCTTTAAGTAAATCATCTTGCAACCCTCCTGACTGTAGGGTTGTAATTATACATCCATCATTTGCCGACTCATCTTCATCAAACAGATTTCTCTGAGACATTTCCTCAGAACCCTACACACATTTTCTGGTCTTGATATTTGCTTTCTCCTCCATTTCTTTCACTGCTCAATCATTTCAATCTCTTTCCATCTGCCTCCCTGTTTCGTCCTGCACAAGTAGGTGTTCTTTATTGATTATCACAGCTTATCCACATTATGTGCATTATTTACATATTATACATTATTTACAATTATATACATTTTTTGCTATAGTACCCATATTCTAGTATGTTCATATTTGTATCTTCAATGCATTTGAGACCTTTCAATGTCTTATTTTCACATACTTTTCCCCATTATTCTTTTACTCTTGAGCAGTTCAAAAAAACATGCTCCCTTGTCTCAACCTCCTTGCAATTACACATGCTCTGTTGTATTCTTTGTAAGACTTTTTGGCTTTAATAGGACATTTACCTATTGTCAATCTCCACTTAAAATCATTATACTCATACATTTTCCTATTCCATGCAAGTCTTATGTTAATCACATTTCTCTCTTCATTTGCTAAATGCTTCCATGAGTGTATATAATAATGTTCATTCATTATATTTGAGTACCATTATTTTCTGTTTTTCCTCCATTTTTTTATATACAGTCTACATAAAAATATTTTATTCTGATACTCTTCATTTACAGAATATTTACATCTTTTTCCTAAACATATTCTCTCCCACAAAATCTTATATTTATCTTTCATTATGACATTTATTAAATTTATATTTTTTCTAATCCTACCCAAGTTTTATAAAGATTCAGTGAAGCTGCATGAACAATTGGGTTAATTAACCCTAGTCCTCCTTCCTCTTCTTTAGCATACAAAATCCCTCTTCTAACTGTATTTAACCTGGATCCCCATATAAATGAGAATGCAATAGATAATAACTATTTTTCATACTTAGGTGATATCATATAAACACTTTCTAAATAAGCAAGTTTACCCAAAGGATAGAATTTATTAAGTACACTTTTGTTCTTATACAACAGTTTATGACTTCCAAAACATGCATACATCTTTTGAGCTCTGTATTGTTTTCTGCCATTATTTTTTCTGTGCATATTTGACCCAAAGCTTATCCCTAATAAGCTTAAACTAGACAAGTAGATGAGGAATCAGAATTTTACACTGGACCTGGCACCCATGTCTCTTATGGATAGAGGGAGATTATAAATGCCTGGCCCTCAATGCTCAATGTCCTATGTGGAAGTAGGACATCATTATTCTTCTGGAAAAGCTTGGCTAGACTTAGGAAAGCCCTATAGGGGCACTAGCCTAGTAATAGTCTATGAATCTATAACCCCATTACTGAAATTAATCCCTTCTGTATTATCTGTTGACCCAATTCCATTACTTTTGCCTTTATTCATGTATAAACCAAGCATTTTTAAATACTGATTTAATTTTCTGATTCCTTCTTCTATCCATTCCTTATTCTTCATAACTAAAACTATATCATCTGCTTAAGTAAGAATTATTAGAATTTGTATTTCTTCTGTTATTTTATATTTTGCCATTTTCAATGTTCTGTTCATTTTACTAACAACTACATTCATAACTAATGCAAATAAAATGCTGTTTGCTGGACACCCCTGCATTATCCCATATTCTATTTTTATTTATTCACGAAACCACCCATTTAATGTCAGTCTTACATTACTACTATCATATATTGATGTAAATATTCTTATTATTCTGTCACTTATAATCTTTTAATATATCCCACAAAACATCATATTGTATCCTAGCAAATGCTTTACTTATTGTACCATAACTTTAATCTCTTCCCCTTTACTTATAACATCATCTATCACCTCTCTCAATTTCCATAATAAATCTTGATTTCCTTTCTCTTTTTTACAGAAAATTATATCATCATGAATTTTATCTACATGAGATCCTAACTTTTTTCCCTATTATTCTCATAAATATCTTATAATCCATATTATTCAACACCATTGGTCTTCATTTTCTTATATCCTTTTTTCTCCTTTTTTTTCATATAATTTTCATAACCCCTGTGCATATTTCTTTTTTTTTTCCTTTTTCTAACCATTCATTTAATACTTCTATAAAATACACTTTTTCCCATTCTTCCATGTTATAATGCATGTAATACTCAATATAATCCATTTCTATGGCTTTTTCCATATTTAATTCCTTTAAAATGTCATTATGTTCTCCTATCCTTAGATTTTTTCTATATTCCTATTATCTACTTTAATTACTTTTAACTTTCTATTTCTGTCATTCTTCTATATCCTTCTTTGTAAATGGGTTGTCTATACAATTCCTTATTACTTCAAATATTCTTTTTTGCATATTCACTCGGTCTCCTTCATTATTCTTCATTATCATTATTATTCTCATTTTCTCTTATAATCTTATTTAAATATGGAGTCACTTCTTCTTTTCCCATGTAAAAAAAGTATCTGTGCTTATAGGGCATTTATTTATTTAACATCTGTTTACTAAAAACGTCTGACTTGGAACAAAGCCAATTTTCAGTGGAGGCCTGTGGAGAAACCATGCCTTTGTAAAGTGGGAGAAAACTCACACAAACACAGGGAGGACATGCATACTCCACATAGAAGGCACCCCAACCAAGAACTAAACCGGAGAACCTCTTGCTGTGAGGCAACAATGCAACCGCTGTACCACTGCGCTGTCCATCTTCTGATTCATTTTATATATCTTCTCCTTTTCATAAAAGATTATTTTATTTTCTAATACCTCTTTAAATAGTTCCTGACTCAATTGCTTATATTTTAGTTTGTCTTTCCTCATTACTTAATTTCCCAAAAAACATTTTTTGTATTTTCATATTTTTATGTTTTTCTTTAAAACGTATCCACTGATTTGTCCAATTCTTATAAAAATTTTGTATATTTTTTTTTGGCCTTTAATGAGGCGAAATGATTTTTAATGTTGTTTTGTTTTATGTTATTGTTATTTTTAGTTACATTTTTATGTCATATGTTATTTATTGCTTTTGATTACTGTTTTGTAAAGCACTTTGGTGGCATTTTTTTATCTGTAAGGTGCTATATAAATAAATTTTGACTTGACTTGACTTGACATATTTACATGATCTTTCCATAATTGCTTAATCTCTTTTTTATCTTCCACATCTAAGTCTTCTTCATTAAGTCTCTTAATATCTTTATTTAGTCATATGTATCATTCCTTTTCCTGCACTTTCATCCACATAGCTAAATGATCCTAAAAGCCTGTTTCCTTTAGTCCTCCCTGTACTATTTTCAGGCTATCAGATATTATAAATAATCAATTTCTGTTTTTATCTCATTTCTTTTATAAGTCCAATATTTATTATCCCATATATATAAAACTTTCCAATTTCATTATTTCATATACCTTCCTAACATCACTTCCTTCTTTTCTTATTTTTCTAAAATCACAGTTAAAATCTCCCGCTAATATTATTTCCATATTCACTCCTATATAGTTTAGAATTTTTTAAAACATTATTTCTCTTTTTTTCATCATGACATACACAAAGATTGCAATAATTCTAATCATGTCATTCTTCCATCTTACATATATCACCATTGTTCTACCTAATTCTACTATAGTGTAATCTAAAACTTTTACTGTTTCATTACACAATACTCTAGTACCTGAACACGAATCTTTTCCCATATTTCAAATAATGTTTCTACCCCATAATTCTTCTGTTTGTAACCTTTCTTCATCTGTTTATATTCTCAGTCTTCTAATATAATTATATGCATATCAAGTAATGCACACCATTCTGAGACACCTATTCTTCTTTTAATACTCTTTATACTATTAACATTTATAGCTAAGACATTTAGCTTCCTTTTAATATAATTTTATTATCTTCTTTCTCATTTACCCTTTACCTTTTTTATTTGCTTTCACAACTACACTCTTAAACTTTCTTTTTCTGTCTTTCACTCTTTTCCCTGTAGAATTCCTATTACCTCTCCCCACTCTCCAATTCACATATTCATCTTCACTTACTTCCTATACCAATTTCCCCCTTCATTATTTTCATTATTGTCATCTGTTTTATCTTTATTGTTTTTTCTATACCAATCTGCTCTTCATACTCTTCTTCTACACTCTTACCTAAATTATATAAACATTCTAGTGTTTGTCCTTGTTCTTTAGCTTATAAAAGTTCTTCACAATCCACCCATGCATGTCCTTTTTTCCACATTTCTTATACATCGTACCACACTTCTTAACTTCACGTCCTGGCTTTCCAAAAAAAAAATTATTTTATCACAATAACTAATCAGACCATCATCTTTTCTTCAAATAAACATGCTTTTGGTTGTCCCCTGTGTTTAACATAACCTCTATTTCCTTCTACATTTATCATTTTCCATTATCAAGCTCACTCCACAATCCCATCCCCAGTCCATCAACCTCTGTCATCGTAAATTTTTGTAGTGTCCATCTCTTCTCTATGTACAGGGAGGACTTTAATAAAGTCTACACATTTTTTCTTCCATGTAGGCATCGTGCTGTGTTGCTTACATGACCGCTGAGTGGCACACATGTACGCATGTATGCATATACGCAACAACACAGAAAGTTCAGAGGCATGCAAATCACCTCATAAGCAGGTGAATCTCATGCAAATGAGGCAGGTACAGTGATCCAGCAAGCAGGTAGGCATCTGTTCAGACCCCGTGTCAATGTCATAGTGTAAGTGGAAAAATTCCATACACAGGAGTGTAGAAAGACAAAAGGGTTAGTAAAAAGGTACATATATTGACAGAAAAGATATATGAAATCAAATCTAATACCACATACAGATATGTGCGAAAATATTATCCTGTATGTCAGAAAAAAAGAAGGAAATAAGTTAAATTATTTTTTTTAATAATCTTGGCATGTTTGCATGGTACACTGCAGTGTGCAAACATGCTTTACAGCAAAAAAATTACTATTATGTAAAAAAATGTATTACAGGACCTTGTGTAGAGTCCCTACAGTGGTACATTGGTGCTGTTGATAACATGGTAGGGCTATGAAGTGCTTAGTTTCCAGGCTGTGAGCATGGATACCTATGCAATTACTGAATTCTAGAAAGGAATAATCATGTCCGCATATCTCCTTCATGTAGGCTTAGACCCATGTTGCTGTTAACACAGGATGTATTGTAGATGACATCAGGGGTGCTGTGTCTAATGACTTCTTAGTTAATTTCAGCTTAGGTTCACATGTTTGCTCAGTGAGCTGCTGGTTGAGTATGTCCTTTCAGGGAGTGTGTCCACTAACTCCTAATCTGTGTTTAGTTTCGAAGCACATGTTTTCGTGGCACACCACCATGCTGAGTGTGTCTGAAAACCAAATGTATTCAATTAGTTTTGACCCTTGTTTAAGCTATAATAGTTCCATTAAATGATGTTAATTATATGGTAGGCAGGTGGAGTGCATCATAGTTAGCCAACCACACATTCTGCACCTACAGTAGAGCACTATAAAGTATGCATACACCCTACATTATAATTTTTTCCCCAATACTTTGGACTACTGGGGCACTCACTTGAGAATTTTAACTGAGATAATGATAGGGACTGCTGCAGGTCTGTTACATCTGTATGTGCTAGATGTTGAAGTCAATGCTGCTGCTGTTGCTGACAATAGGCCTAGACAGAGAAGGAGAAAAGTGTTCTGGCCCAGGGTAACCTTCCAGGAGCTACATGAGATGGAGATTGTAGAGAGCTACAAGGTGGACAGGGGCATACTACAACTACTCACTGAGCTCTGTCACCCTCAACTGAGATGCAGAGCCAAGAGAGGGGAACCTATCCCAATGGAAACAAAGTTATGTGTAACCCTTAGGATACTAGCTACAGGTTCTTTCCAAAGTCCAACTGGGGACATGATGGGGGTCTCACAGGCATCAGCATCGAGGGTACTCCACCAGTTCCTGGATGCCATGTTTCCACTTGCCAGTGAGCACATGTCTTTTCCCCTCACCACTGAGGTGAGGGCCAGCAATATGCAACACTTCTGCCATGTAGCACACTACCCTGAAGTATTGGGTGCCATAGATTGCACTCATGTACACATCAAGGCACCACCCGGTGAAGAGGGTAAAATCTACGTCAACTGCAAGGGGTAGGTTCATATTACGTTATCAAAACTTTAAAAGTTCAAATGCTATATGGTCGAACACATATGTTCGAACTTTTAAAATTTCGAAAACGACAGAAAAAAAATTAAAAAAACAGAAAACACCTACCTAACGGTTGTAAGCAGGGGAGCAAGCCCTCCTGTACCCCCACACCCTCCACTCTTTAAATATACCAACTTTGAGACCGCACTACAGTGCAGTAAAGGGAAATCTCTGTTAACACGTTTGAACATTTAAAGTTCAAACATATGGGTTCAACCATATAGCATTCGAACTTTTAAAAGCTCGACACCATAATAGGGAACCACAAGGGGTACCACTCCATCAACTGCCAAGTCATGTGCAATGCCCAGGGAATTATCCTGAATGTATGTGCTGGCAGCCCTGTCAGTGATCATGACTCCCATATCTGGCATGCACCACAGCTGTACCAGATGTTTGCTAGAGCAGACATCTCACATGGCCATTTACTGGGGGATGCTGGCTATGTACTGGAACCGTGGATGATGACATCTATCAGAAATGCATACACACCCATGAAAGAAATCCATAATGAGGCACACACACAAAACAGGAACATCACAGAGTGTGTGTTTGAACTTCTGAAGTCATGGTTCTGGTGCCTTGATATATTGATGGAGCCTTGCAGTACTCTCCAGCCACATGTGCACATATGTTCACAGTATGAGCTATATTACACAATCTGATCCTGCAGAAAAAGTGGCAGCAGGATCAGCAAAGAGAAGTGATACACAGCCCCCCACCAGTGCCTTGGTCACCACAGCCACACTCTTAGGAGGACTCGGAGGAGGAACCCCCTGATGATGTCCCTGTAGGCAGACATTGGTGTGCTCAGTAAGCCCTGGCTTTGTCTAAAAGACAATGCATAGCACATTCACTGACAACCTGGGGTCAAAGGGACTGACATATTACTCATACTCACATACATATATTAAAATTCTTTACCAGGCAACCCACACAACCTGTACCTATTAATCTATTTGCTGTGTACTGCTTGCATCACACAGACTCAACCCTGAACTACAGATCTGTTAACCACTGCATTTGCAAGGTAAGTCTCTAACTTACCCACTACTTGTAAGGATTACTATATTGTGGTATTGCATGTATGGATCTGCTGCATTTATGCACAAGGAAATATTAGTGGGCTATTTGGACAGAAGGAATATCTACCTAGTACACAAGCATGTATTCCTTCATATTCACTAGGCCTCAAGGTTGGAATATTCACTACATCAGTCAAGGGAGATGTTAAACAGTGGGGTTACATGATATTTGGACTACTGTGCATCCCAGCAGATCATATTATAATTTGTACTTAAAAAAAAAAAATACTTATATATTTGTAAGAATTGCTGTTTTATTATATTGATCTGTCATAACTTCTATATTAATTTTGTATGTTTCTTGGAGCTTTTCTCCCCGGGCCTCTACTGAAAATGGACAAGTATCCAGCTAGACTAGCCTGGTCAACAAATGTAAAATAAAATAAAATAAATGTGATATTGTTCCCCCACACCCAACAAAGCAGTTTTCCCATATAACTGCTTTAACAGTAAGTTATCAGTGGTATATCAGCAGTCCAGGCAATCTCAGGCAGTAACATAGAAAATGATCACAAATTGTATGTCTCACATAACACAGGAACAACATATATATGCATGCTGCTGATTGTGTGATGAATGACCACCCTCTTTCTGGCATCTTGTGTGGCTCAGTGGACTAGGGAAGTTAGCATGGGTGATGGTGTTTATGGTTCAAATCTGGAAGTATCCACATATTTTGCATGTGAGGTATTATTATGCTAGTGTTCTCATAGACTGTCAGTCTGTGTGTGGTGTAACACTATGAACCTGTAATATATTAATTACATCAGACAGCTGGAGAATGCTATGGACATTTTGAGTGAAGTGCAGTACTGCAGAAATAGGGACAGCTGTCATTGTCTGTAACACACAAAACCCCGGCCTGGAGTACAAGTAGATGTGGGCTGGAGTCACTTTATAAGTACTGACAGTCCCACTGACCATGCCCATACACTTAGTTAAACTGAGCACAGTTCTGTTGCCCTTTCATCAAAATGACCTGATATGTATAGATATGTCTATACATAGATATATGTATACATATCCATCTATCACTATCTCTGTCTCACATACATAATATATCTATCTCTATGTATTTTCAAATAGATATACCTATCTTAATGGATGGATAGATAGATAGATAGATAGATAGATAGATAGATAGATAGATAGATAGATAGATAGATAGATAGATAGATAGAGAGATATAAAAACATACATCTCAATCTCCCCCCTTATATCAACATAACACATATACATATCATACAGACACAACTACATTTATATAAACATCCCTGTTTTATACATCATTGTGTGTTGATGTCTGTATTGTCCTACATACCCTAATAATAGTGAGGAAAACTGCTCTATCACACATCTATAATGCTGCTCAAAGAATCCAAAGTAAGGGCTCAACAGTTAATAATGCACTTACCTAAAGACCCCTGTGCCTGTTGGATGTCACCACATAGAGTGCAACAGGTGAGCAGGTGGTGTAATGTATAATGTTGTCTATATAAGCATGGACAGGGCACATTGTTCCTGCTCACAGGTTTGCCCATCCAAGTGGAAACAGCCACATATGGCCATACTGGTAACTGTAGGCACATAGCAAGGATAATAACAGTTATCTCACTGCTAGGATACTTGATGCAAATAACAGTACAAAGCAATATCACTCTGCAGGCCACAGATGCTCTTCAACACAAGCCTAGTTTGTGTAATCCACAAGTAGTTTGCCTGCAATCACATATAAGGTAGATAGCCATGGTGAGTGTGATAAATACTGTAATTTGTGGTGTGAAAGACTATATAGGTAATGGTTCTAATCTCACTTCATGCTACTTGGTGTGTGTTTGTGTTTGTGTGTATATCCTCTGGCAACAGAACTGAGAATCCCTCATTGGCTATCAAACTGCAATGGTTGTGTATCTTTTTGCCCTGTACATTGCTGCCGGCTTCCAAACTGCCCTCTTGTACAAGGCCTGATGATGTCATCTATGTTAAGACTACCAGCTGCCATTGCAGTATCACAGTTAAGCCATGGTGTATGAAATAAATATTGTGATCTATAGTGTGTAAGCCTAGATAGGATGGGGTTCTAATTTCACTCTAGGTCACTTGGTGCATGTGTGTGCATCCCCCTCCATAACAACTGAGAATCTCTAATTGGCTATCAAACTGCTGCTGGCTTCCAAATGGCCCTCTTCTACAAGGCCTGAGGTTGTCATCTACCTTAAGTCTACCAGCTGCCAATGTAGTATAAAAACTTAAGCCATACCACATGCAAGAAGTATTGTGCTCTGTAATCTGTAAAACTAGACAGGTAAGGGTTCTAATCTCAGAACAAGCCACTCGGTGTGTATGTCTGTATGGCATAAATATGATCATTTCAGTAACTTAGAAAGAGGTAGGGTTTTGCAGTCATTTATTTGTAGCAGGAGATGTGGTTCTCCAAATGTCTGACCACAACTAGGCCTGCTGATGTCATCAAGCATAATATATTCTAAACCGATAGTACTAGCAGACATGAGGTGTGTTGTGTGAATCACGTACTGTGATCTGTAGTGTGTTCCATTTCATAGGTAAATGTTCTAATCTATGTGCAGCCAACTTGCACTATGTGTGTGCTCTGCCGTGTCCTGTAAGCAGTAATTGGAAGTGATGCTATCTTCAATGTAGCCATGTTTGTGTGTGTGGCTGTTAGAACATTTTACATCAGTTTATGGAACCATAGGATGCTTGAACTTCATTAGTGTAATGGCCATACAGCCCTCACAATCCTAGACAACTTTGTATCCTTATTTACATGATCAACACATATTGCCCCATCCAAGAGGGGCACAGACAGAAGTCCTGTGGTGAAATGACAGTTGCCCAGCCAAACATACAGATGGCATGTGCCGAGGTATACTGAGGTGCTATGTTTGCCATTAGACAGGGTTCTGTTTCAAAGGTGTGTTAAAGTCTGCTAGACAAATCTCTCTCACCAGTATGTATTACTAACGTCACATACAAGGTTAATGTCCTTTAGAGTAATTAATCCATATACCATTCCACCTACAGATACGCAGCACTGACAATCAAGTAGGGTCACACATTGCCCCATATGCAAGGCAGAGATGATCTCTGAGTAGTCTATTTGCCATAGGCTACAATGACATTGATTTCAGATGATCCCCATTAAACAGACAGTGAAGACATGAAGTTCCCTTGTGAGGGACCATACTGTTGTGTGCATTTGGTGGTAGTGCTTGCAAAGGGACATTACCAAATGCCCATTGCACTCAGATATTGGCATGCTGAGGGAAGAGTACTTGGAGGTTATGGGTATGTCAATTACGGGTGACTGTACTCTCAGTTATGACATATGAGTCTCATCATACCACTGGGGAGACATGGTGATCTCAGGTACATTAGGTGTAAACCTGTGTGGCCAGGTCTGTGTGCCAGTTCTTTCACCCCTGAGTATGTACATCACATGTTGCTACTGATGTGCTACTTACCAGGTACATAGGTGTTAGTAATGGAAACGATACTACATATATATTTGCATGGAGCTTATGGCCATTATTATGTCAAAAGACATTTGTTCATCAATACTTTCTTGTAGGATATTGACATAACTCACAGACTGTATGAGTGCTCACAGTTTGCAGGCATCAGCCAACATTGTTAGCCATAGACATTCAATATTCACTTGTATCATGGTTAAATGGATTCCAGGCAGTAGAGGACCCAGGACTGAGCCCTGTTCAGCACTGCAGCTTACAGAACAGCTATTGGAGGTGGATGTCTTTATGCTGAGTATGTGTGCCACCAATGGGCCACTTGATGACCTCTACAATAATAGTACCATGGATGTCTAAGTGGGTGCTTTGTAAATGATGCCTGGACTGAGCCAAGCCATCTGACTATATCCCCCAGTCAGACATCATTTACAAAGTACCCACTTAGGTATCCATGGTACTATTATTGCATCTGCATACAGTCCGCTGACGTATGTTCCTAGTTGTACACACCTGCAGTGACTATTATGTCAACATTATGTTAACTGATATTCCTTGATTTGCAGCAATGTTGTTAAGGCCTATTGTGTCAACCCACAGACAGCTATCTGTGATCTTTCCCATATGTAGCCACTTAACACAGACATCAATGTGTCTCACAATGTAATCACCTATGACTAGCAGGTGTGATTTTCAGTATGATTGCAAGGAGTTCCCAATGGTGTTAGTAATCCTTGTCAGATCCCATGTAGGATGCAGCTTGGGATGTTAGCATGTCCAATAGATGCTGTATATCCTCCATAGAGAGGTAATTTATGACCTGCTCTGTAGATATGGAAATTATGGGACAGGTAGTTGGAATGCAACATGTCACGTGGTCATGTGTTAAAGACAGGGGAGTGAAGTTGATGCAAAACCTGTGGGACTACAAGTTAACTATGAGTACATACCCATTATATGCAGTATCATTATATATGAGTTCACCCACAATCTGGGCCTGTCCTTTGAGGTCACACATGTAACTACCCTGTGCTTTGTGATATTGCTTTGTGTGAGTAACTAATTTTGTCATTTCCTGTGTCTACTCAACATCACAACAACACTATGTGCTTGTTTTAGCTGAGGAGGCTATGCCTCCATTTTGGGGGAGGCACCCTCACACCAAATGACATCCTACAGAAAGGCCTCACTGAGCCCAGTGACTAGTGTCGAAACCATGGCCTTAAGTTTAATGCAAAAAATGCTTTGTCATCCCCTTTCAGAAAAACTCAGTTCCCACTAATTAACACATCGATGGGAGCCCACTAAACACTAAAGGCATTATCAGAGATCTGGAGACACAGGTTGACAGCAACCTCTCCTTCAACCACCACATTGCCACTGTGGTCGGAAAGTCCTTCTATGTGGCACATCTCATTACCAAGGGTTTTGCATCCAGGAAGAAAGAGGTCATCACCTCTCTCTACTCTTCCCACAATAGGTCAGTCATCGAGTATAATGCCCCATTTGTCATGTAACTCCCTAGACACATGCAACAGCTGGAAAGACCTCAAAAGTACCTCATGAAGAGTATCTTAGGCCTTAAACACATGTCCTACATGGACAGACTCAAAAAACGCCAGCTATTCTCTGTCTTATATCATCTACTAAGAGGCGATTTCTGCTTGATGTACAAAGCCATGTCTGACCAAGCTCTATTAGAAATGCTACATCTAAAGAAATCCCAATCCCTCCACACCACACACTCCAGAGACCTCAACCTCATTACCACAATCAACAGAACATGCTGAGGACAGGTTCATAACCCAGGGACTGCCCATGCTATGGAATAGACTTCCCATACACATTAAGCAGAGAACCTCACTGGCCCTCTTCAAGAGAAATCCTGATGAGTGGATGGGAAATAGAAAGTTCACCCAGAGGATCACTCCAGTGGCTCTACTTGATAGTGGCACTGGGAACTAATGTTGGGCAGCACGATGCCAGGGAATCGTGCTGCCCAATGTTAGCTCCCAGTACAGTGCGATGCCAGGGCACTTCTATGGGCACACATATGAACCTATGAACTATCACAAAGCAATGTCCACCTCTTAATGTAGAGCCTGATAATGGCAGTTGCCCACCAGGCAGGTTTGCTGTGCCATGAGGAGCCTGTGTTTCTCCTGTCAGGTACAGCCAGGTTCATGCAGTTCTAATGCTGCTGGTATAATGCAGGAGTGTAGAGCTCTGCATACTTGCCTGTCCCATCTGAAGGGGGAGGAGCCTTCTAGCTATGTAAGCCATCCCACAGAAGGTAATAAAAGGCTTTGTTGAAACATATGTCTGTATTGCCTGTAAGGGGGTGGGGGTACTGCTGGTAGTTTTAATGAGACTGATCTGTGGTCAGATCCCACCAGGGAGGACCTTACATTGGTGGGCTGCAGTGCTCACCCATATTGGTAAACATATGATGCAGTATGTTGGTTCCCCTTGTGGGGATGTCACAGCTCTGCTCCAGGGCATTGTGGTTAAAGATGTGGACTAACCTTTGGGCAAGTGAGCTGCAACATGACTAAGCAACACAGTTGCTGGTCGGTCACTTAATGTTACCACAAACCATGGTGTAATGATATATTTTGATAGACACATGTACATACAAATATACACAATAGGTGTCTGGATTCATGGAGCTGCTTCTGTAGCCAGCTATTGCTTGATTATGTGCCCTTCCAGTAGTGAATGGCCCATGCAGTGTGTCTGGGAAATCACAGTCTTTCACTAAATTTGGATGTGTATCTATCCTTAATGAATATGTATACACCTCTTGCATTACCTTGTACACTGTCATTTTGAGGTCTGAAGATGTGAGTGGCTGTGTAGTCTGATATGGCTGTGGTGCTGTCCACAGCCTTGAACTAGATGTCCTTGACTGCACACATGTCTGCATATTCCAGGGTGGGGACACGTTCCACAGAATGGGGTTCAGTGTTGCCATACCCAGTGGCGACATAATCATGATATTGTATAAAGATGGTGTTCTCATTGCCACCTTTGCCCTCAACAGTGCATCTAAGATGCATTCTGGGGATGTCAGTAGCTTTGGCCGGTACTCCAATTCTGAGGGATGAGAGATGAAGGCCATCACTGTTGAAGCATTGATGTCTGTTGAGCAAGGCATCCCAGGCAGACATGTAGTAGATCCCCTTACAATGACACCACACACTAAGGCAATTATTCACTTCCATCAATTTCCATGTGTATGGAGTCATCATCCTAGGTGAGTGCAGCTGAAAACTATGTGCATACCCATGAGAGACACAGACTGGCTAAGCTTATTCATGTGTCTGGATACAGTCTGGTGACATATGTCCCTAGATGTACACATCTGCAGTAACTATGATGTCAACATTATGTTAACTGATATTCCTTGATTTGCAGCAATGTATGTTAAGGCCTATTGTGTCAACCCACAGACAGCTATCTGTGATCTTTTCCATATGTAGCCACTTGACACAGACATCAGTGTGTCTCACAATGTAATCACCTATGACTAGCAGGTGTGATTTTGTGTTTTGCCTCCGGTGTTTGACCAGTGAGAGAGTGTGCATGCAGTATTATGTGCACTGTACTCTCCAGAGGCAGGATTTTCTGCTGTGTCTGTTGTTTGGCAATGTGTCTGGTAAGGAGCTGCACACATGCAGGTGTGTGATGTGGGTGTAGGTTGTGCAAGATGTGAGCTGTGCATGTTGGCATAATGCCCATTGCTATATGTAATGACTACTGTTGGAGACACCATGGCAGAAAGATTAAAAATGCAGTCACATCTGTCACACATTGTGTTTGTGTGTCATAGGACTAGATGGGTGTGGACACTCCAAATATCTCATCAGCAGGACCTTCAAATTTAGGGTCATGCCACCACACCCTTGGGATTGACAGCCCGATATACAGTGTTTGTAGGCACACCTTGCAGTGAAGGTGTGGATGCCCGTGCATGCATAGAGGACTTGTGCAACTTTGCTGACATTAGATTAGCCTCACAAGTGTATGATGCCTGTCAAGCAACCTGACAGCATATTGGTTGTTGTGTGACATCATGTGAGAACACAGACATCTTTCAGGTACATAACTGCACATTATGACATGCCTAAGACATGTGGCTGGTAGACACACATTGGCCAAAGGTGGCCTGTCTGCTGCAGTAGGTCTCACAGCCCTGCCATGTAGAGATCCACCATTAATCTGTTGAAGGGAAGGATGCATGACCAACTGGGAAATTGTCACTTAAAATGGCTCACTGTGGGCTGATTGTTTCAGCAAGACTTGACATCTATGTCACTGTACATTGTACATTATATTGTCGCACTAAAGCAGCGCTCCTAATCACAATCTTGACAGTTCCTTAGTGACATACCACCAACCCTGGAACAGAAGGCATAATACATGCAAAAGCTATGTGGATGAACAAACAGGCCAGGATGTCCTGCTTCTCATCATGGGCTTTGTAGTAACATTTTGCATGTGAAAATTTATCAGAGCATGGTATCCTATGTGAGAGTGGTGTCAGTGATACCAGCATTAGTAGATTCCATGCAAAGGCAATTCCGTGGACTCCCATGCTTAACACAGTCTTCAAAAGGTAATTGTGTCCTTCCAGTACACACTACTTGGGTAGTGCCCAACTGCAGAATACCTGTGTAAAACCCTCATCTTATCTTCACAGGGTATACATATTACACTTCCATAACTTGTTTGTCTGTGCTCTGTAGAGACACCTTGGATGACTCTCTTCTTGGAACATGCTGGAAGTAACTGCAATACTTAGTTGCACAAAGGACAACTAGCATGTCGTGCCAAGCAGTGCCACCAGATCTCTGAGTTATGTGACAAGAAATGCCATGAAAGGAGTTAGCATGGATATGAGCAGTAACACTGTCATACACCTACTCACACTGGACCAAACACAGTTTGTTTTGCTCAAAGCCAGATTATGCCTACTGACTCTAACTGGTGGACCATATTGAGTGTTACACTATGTAATAGATGATGGGAATATGACTCACTGTACCTACCATGGACTGTCAATTGTCTGACAATATTAGGCCAACAGACTTTGCTGTAAACTGTGAAGATTATTAGCAGTGTTATGCCAGCTGGTGGCTAGACAAGTGTCTGACAGTCATAACCTGGGAAGATAGCATTGGGAGGCCAATGCTACAGTGACACCAGTCACCAGTGGATTTCTGCAGACATCATTAATGGTGTACCCTTCTAGCCATTCCCTTCTTTGCAGTCATGGCCACTATCAGTGCCTCTGACTGACTATATTAGCAGGTGATTGCATATTAGGAGCTGTCACTGAATCCCACACAGAACCAGCAGTCATACAGGATGGCCTGAGACACATCTTCAGTTGTTGTCTGAGCCACTGACAAATACTAAATGCCAATGACTGCACAATACTATCATTTAGCAAGTCATCTACCCCTGGAAAATATAGTAGTGTCAACACACTGCACAAAGTTGAGCCATTAGTCATGGACTTATGGACACAGAGACTAATGTAGCCTTTGACTTTCACTGGTCAGTAAGATATGGGGAAGTATTCCATTTAGTACAGCCGGGCACTCACCACATCTATCATTGGGTACAATGGCACCCTTGCTATGTCACTACACAACCTTATCTTACTGCTGTAGCAGCCACACAGGTTCCATAGTAAACCAATGCACTTTGCAGATAGCATGTTCTATGGAGTCCATGTCAAGACTGTACATGTGTAGTAAAAGCAATGTCTTTTGGCTGTTCTTGGTTAGGGGTCACCACAGTGGATCACCAGTCTGCATATTGATTGACAGTGAAGCTTTTACAGTATTGAGTTGCCAGCCCAGTGCCCAACCTTCACAGATGGCACACACATACATGCACCTACCTGCATGTCTCTAAAACTCACTTGACCTTAGGGAGGACATGCAGACTCTACACAGAAGGTGTTCCAGCTGAGAATCAAACTGGAGAATCTCATGCTATGAGGTGACAGTGCTAACTGCTGCACCACCATGATCACACCTACTGTGGCCACTGTCTCCTAAATGCTTTGGAAGGGATGTGTATGACTGACATACAGGGAGATGTCAGATCCTACTGTGCACCTCCTGCATATCCATGACAGAACTAACACAGGTCTTACCTGCTCTATACATCTACATCATCACTCTGGTATAAATAGCACATGCTGGAGAGACAGGTAAGTAAAACAGACAGTACACCCTATATGTAACAGCCCCCCCCCCATGCATGTGAAGCATACATCTGCTGTGACACACATCATGTTCAAGTTACACAATGGGATGCAGAACAAGACAATCATAACTGGTGTTGGACACATGTCTGTATTGGACACAGAAGATTTATAGATGGGTCATCTCCATCATCACAGCTTGTAGATGGGTTAGCTCCCAAAACCCTGGTGACATTTGTCAAGGGTATCAGACCTTTTCACAGATTAGGGATGCATGAGTATGCTGAATGATGCCATTGTCCTTCTTAGCCTGTTATACACATATGAACCTATGGAGCCATGCAACTATAGTGCTGTACTATTCTGAAGATATATTTCTTCTGTGTTGACATTCCACCCTGTGCTGTGATATATATGGGTTTATTGCCCCCTGTCTATCCATTGGTGTCCCCTACAGAATCCTGAAACAGAAACAGGTCAGTGACATACCATTCATTGTGTAAGTATACAGCCACTACAACATCATACAACAAAAGGTACACAATATTATGTGGCTTACTTATTACAGATGTCAGCATACAGTATCTGTCAATAACCAGTACAAGTGGCATGGCAAAACATTGCATTACACAAGTGCATTTTAATATATATAGTCACCCGGTGCATCAGACACATAGCTTCATCATCACTTGCACAGGGTGTTGTGTGGGGGTGCAGGAGGCCTAGGGTGACCCAAAAGGTTGACAGCATGTGTGTATGTCAGGAAGAGAAACAGGCAAGATGGATCATGGAACTGTACCATGTGTGTCTGTAGGTGACCTGCATTTGACAGTGGTGTGTGAGTGTGTGCATGTACTACATGTGGGTATGTTGGACAGTTTTGAACCATGCATGGTAGAGCTGACAGTTCACCATCTCCAGCCTCAAACAAAGGAACTGGCTCTGCCAGGAGTTGGACTGACACCTTCATGCCCAGTGTCAGAAGTGATGCTAGTACTTGATGGTGACTACAGTCTGCTGGGACTGTGTTCTCCACGAGAACACCCAAGACCATGAGCCAATGGCCTGCCATGTCTCAGTGTGGACTGCCACTACAGGAGTGTGATTGTAGATGGCCACATGGACTCTCATCAGATAAGGTTGCTGATGTACGTCCACATCTGACACTCAACTCCAGCCACATGTTCCAGCACAGACACTGTGTGTTCCAAGACAGATAGTCTGTGATCTGTCTCAGCCAACCTTCTTTCCACTTCATCAGTGAATCGATCCAGGGTGCCAGCAATGCTGTGAAGGCAGTCATGGATGTCAGACTGTGCTGCATCCATAACCCTAAGCATACATCTGGAGTTCCTTTCAGATCATATCATTGCCTCCATGACATCCCGAAACATGCACCACGTGACCCATGATGTGACACCTGCAACAGGAGGTGGACAGACAGCATGCCTCTTACAAGAACCCCTTCAATCCACATGTGTGAAACCTTACCAGGTCTCTGGCAATGGCCAGTGTCTATACTCACTGCAGCCATAGTTGCCACACTTTCCTGTTCAATGTCCCCACCCTCTCACTGTCCAAAATCTGTGGCCTCCGGGGACTTGGTATGTGTGGGCATACTGACTGTGTGCAATGACAATGAGGGCAGAAGTGGGATGTCAACCTAAATATTCAGCCTCTGATACCCCCACCTGTGCCTCACTGTGACCATCATCACCATCAGAGTCTGAAGAGACAATGACATCAGGTTGTGTATGGGAAAGAGACCAACCTCCCTGGTCACCTGTGATAACAAAGGAAAAAGCAGTACATTAATACCTGCACTGCTATGCTCTGCAGTGCTGTGTTGCAATATATGTAAAGCTCATAACACTGTTGTTACTATTACAGACCTGTTGAAAACCCAACCTCATGTAGTGGGACAAGAGGACATAATTTTTCCCACAAACAGCTGATGTTGCTTGTAAATAAATGCTCTTTACACAGCAATCTCATTAGCAACAATGAGGTACACTGTTGACATTTGTGAAGACTCTGCACAGTTGATTCATATGACAGTCTGTAATGTCCTGACAATACTGTCACATCTGTCAGTGTGGTCACACCTACAAAGCATAGGTATTACTCAAACGTGTACATTCAAAAAATACCTGTGTGGTTGACAATCATGCCGACAGTACAGCAATTCAGGCAGGAGGCATGTGATGACACTTTAGGGATTACATTGTTGTAAACCTACATCTATAACAAAACAGTGTCTTGTTTACCAGACCACTGCATTGTCCAATACCTGACGGACATGTGAAAAGTTGAGGGAGAGGTAATGTCAGTGCCACCACATGTTGCACCAGAACAAGGTAATATGTTCATATATCTCACATTTACAGTAGCTACTCTGTTAATTTCTATATTTGTCAAAATATAAGCATGATAGTCAAACTGCAGTTAAACCCTTCCCCAAAAAGAAAAAAGAACTGACACCCTATGTAAAAGTATGTACACCCTGACACACCGAATGCTACTGTATTGCAATGCTGATCATACTAAGCTTACCTGCATGGTCCTCTGCCATGGAAACTGTGGCACCCACATCCATGATGTATGGAGTGATGAATGCCTGGGAGATGTTGTGTGTGCTTAGGTTCACCAGGAATTCCTCAGTGGCTGAGAGTGGTTGTTCCACTGCAGGCCCTCCACCAGTGACACCACAATCCCTGGCTACATCTGCTGATCTTCTGCATGCAGCATTGATCACGTTCATTGCACAGTATCAAACCTGCTCATATGTCCTGCTCTGATGACCTGTGGCATTCATGTCACAGAAAAGGTCAGCCCACAATGCTGCCTGCTGTTCCCTCTTTTGCCTCCCCCTGGACAGTAAGAGTTCCTGGTGTTGTCAAAGGCCTTCCCGCATAATATCATTCTCTGCATCCATGAAAGGTGCACAGCATCTTGAATATGTGTTTCCAGAAAGACAACAACATGGGAACACATGTCAGGATCACATACATGGAAGTACACTATGTAGAGATACAGCAAGAGCAGAATGTCTGGCAGTATACACTGCTTGGTCACACATGTCATATTCCACAATGTGCAAACATACTAAGCATGTGGATACAACTAAGATAGTAGTGATAGTCAGCTATTCCCATGTGTGCCATGACAGATACTGCTCTATGATCATACACCAACAGTGGCATCTATTGTAGTATGTCCCCTAGGGGCACCCCCAATAATATGTCACAACAACAATGGGAAACAAATAGCAGTGTGCTATTACAACCACTATAAAGAGACAGTCCCATGAGACCAGTGTGTCACACTGACAAAAAACATTCCACTCTTGATATATTGTACATCCTCAAATCTGGAGATCAGTGACGTGTCATTATCACAGTTCTAAGAAAGGCTTAATGCCATAATCCCTATTCTCTGTAAGTATATTCACACATTTGCATCCTGGTGTAAACAAAAATGGTACATACCTGAAGGAGAGCAAAGCTACTCTGTTGATATGTGGTGATATTTACATTTTTGCAAATGTTTGTTCTGTGTGAAGAAAGTCTCAGGAAATCACTCCACTGGTCACACACAAATAAAAAATAAAGTCCATTTTATTAAGCGCTTTTTGTCTCTCCTTATAGGGAGACTTCTTCAGATAACAGACATGTACAAATGCAATTAATTTTCATTAGAATGAATACATTAAAAATAAAAATATACATGAAATAAATAATGTTTATTTTGAATATTAAGCTAAATATTTTAGTAAGAGTATATTTAAGGCATTACTTGTAAAATATTGAAATAAATGTTACAGTTAATATGTGGATCTCATAGGGAAGGGTGTCTTTAAATGGAGGTGTGTGTTAAGTGTCACATGACTGATGACTTTTTTATTTAAACTTTGCATTTGTACATGTCTGTTATCTGAAGAAGTCTCCCTATAACGAGAGACAAAAAGCACTTAATGAAACAGACTTTATTTTTTACTTGTGGGTGACCAGTGGAGTGATTTCCTAGCTTTTTTTATCCAGTTTGTGTTTTTTTTTGGCTTTTCTGATGTTTACATGAATAAAGTCTCATACTGTTCCCCACAGCCAGCTGTTTTCCTTTTTAACATGCTTCTCATTAGCAGGTAATTTTCTCTAAACCAATCTGTGGTTCTGAAATGTTAAATGCAGCCAACACAGCTGATTTGCAGTATCATCAGCCAATGACATGCAACCACTGTACAAGATTTAAGGCCTTCATGTAGATTAGAACCCCTTTCTGATGTGTTGTGCTGGACATTACTGTGGTGAGGAGACTATGACATCACAGAGGGTAGGTCTGTAGCAGCTCCTTTTACATAGAGATGTGTTGGCTAGAGGCTGCAGCTGCTGCTGTAGGTAATAGGCATAGACAGAGAGTGTGAAGACTTTGGAGGACAACAATCTCTAGGAATAATTATGGGAGGTGTGTCAACCTTGTTGCAGAGGCAGAGCCAGAGTGAGAGTACTCATTCCACTCCAATTACAATGTTTAAGGTAAGTATGTTAGGCAAGGGTATTACTAACAGAGTATTAGGCAACATGTTTGTTGTGTCCTTGAGCAACATAGAGGTAAATAAAACATTATGTCCACCATTTGGGCAACTGTCAGGCTATGTGTTACAGTCTGGTACTCATTTGGAACATGTATGCTGGCAGTCTTTGTTACAAGTAGGGGCTTCATATGTTTATGTTAGTTGTGCAGCTGTGCTAATCTGCCTTGTGAGTATGAAAGTATTGTGTGCTGCACTCTGTTATTAGTGGGCCTCATTTGCATTACCTAAGTTAAAATCCTCTGTGAATACTTATTAATGCATGGCATGACACTTTATACACTTATTGTTTTACTGTAGGGATATGTAAAAGGTGTTTGTATCTGCAGGACTGTGACTTCCATCAGTGAAAAACAGACATTTCATTTGAAATGCATTGTATGGTTAAAGAGTGCATGATTCAGTCATTCATTGCTAGCTACACAGTAATGTAATTTAAATGCTACATACCACCGGATTTGAACCCAGGACTGTGTGTGGCAAAATTTACTGTTTGCTAGGCATTTAACAGAGTGAGCTACAGAGTCACTGTTGCATTAGGTGTATTTGCAAGATATAAGTGCACACATACAGGCTGTGATATAATTTTTTTACATCCATCATTATGTCCATGGCTTTATATGGATGTATTTCTACACCAGGGTCCCAGTTGAACACGTATTTTTCCACTAATGCTTTAGCAGGTGTATTTCTAATTTTTGCTGATAAAAGGGCACATTTACCTGCTATTAGAGACCTCACTTGCTTGTATTATTCTGTGTTTGGTTTTCTGGTGGTGTACTCTTGCATTAGACTCCAAGGTACACTCCCATTTTTTTCCATTACTCTTTAAGCAAGTTTGCATGAGCAGCGCAATGCACAGCTCCCCTTAAACACGCTTGAGGATTGTAACTTGCAATTACAATGTTTTGTTTAAACCACCTGTTTTAGTTAACAGCTGTGTGGCATGACAGGTGAATGCAGTGGTCTGCAGGTGTGATAGTCTTGGGTCCAAAATAGAAGACGTGTTTATTTTGTACATGTTTATTATCATTTAAAACACATATATCAATATAGCTCCATTTAGCTGAGCTGAGTGAAGCTGCGAGATGCAGCACATCACTCAGCATCACACAAAAAATATATAAAGAAAAGAAAAATGGGAAGATAGGAAAGTGGTGAAATGGGGTGCAAGGGGGGGACATAGTCAAAGGCAGGTAGGTATGTGCAGGAAGGGTGTAGGAAAGAACCATAGCTATCCATTTCTTGTACACCAGCTGTGCACTTTGACAGAATTTGTAGATGACTTTGGACTCTCATCCCCAGAGAGAGAGGTGAAGACAACATAACTGTGTTGTTAAGTGAATTGGACCAAATTATGTGTGTCCAGTGGACACATCTGTAAAATGGAGACCTTTGTATTGGATGATATTTTTTGGGCGGGACAAGTGTCATTTCTTTTTAAGGTGAGAGTGGAATGTTGGGGAAGGGACATAGGTACATGTGGGGGAGGTAAGTTGGGTAGGTGCGGAAGCTTTTGCAGACAGACAAGACAGCAGACAGGGGTGGTGTGTGACACAAGAGGGGATGAATACTTTGAATGGAGAGAGTGTTGTGGAATCACAGTCCAATGTGCCTCCACAAGGTAGCAATATGATTCGCATTCCCACACATGGGACTGTCAGCACTGCTCTGTCACTGCCCCATGGGTGGCAGTAGTGGAGCTTGGGCTCCGGGGTGAGCCTGCCTCACCAGGGTGGCCAGTATGCTCTCCATTTGGTGTAAAAGTCGTCCAAACCCATGGAAGACAATCCCATGTACCAAACCCAGCAGTTCATCATGGGTGACAACTCTCCCTCCACAACCGCTCCCAGATCAAGACCCAGCCCAGTCCAGTGGGGCAGTACTACCTGATACCACAGATAGTGCAGGGGCAGTAGAGAGGGCACCACCAGGCTGGGTTCCAGACATGCTGGGACCAGTGCCATGGCCAGAGGAGGCAAGGTATGCAGATCACTAGGAACCAGCCAACCTTGACGAGCTGTAGTACAGAAGTTATAACAATACATTAATGTTACTAATAACCAATCCAATGTTAGTTTTAACAGAATGGAACATAATCTTGATTAATCCAAATACATATTAAGGCATATTATATGTAACATAACATTAAGTCACATAACAGTAAGTATGTTAACACCAAGCTAGTATGAAATAACCCATAAGGCCTACAAAACAGTTAGTTTAACAAAAGATGTTAATATTAAACCATAATAATGAATAACAATAATAAATTAAAGAAGATAAGGGGTCAAGAGAGAGAACAAAACATACCATTAGTGACATCATAGATGACATTCCTAAAAAGACTGGTAGTAGATACTTCTACAGGTGTACAGTGTCATTTGAGAGTTCAATGACTACAATTCTTCTATAACTGATGTAGCATGCCCATACCTGTCAAGTTATTAGCATGGGACAGTATGACCCAAGCACTAACAAATGCAGGTACACAACTACACAGAACAATGTCACATAATGTACATGTACATGACTACCAACATGTTCGGTAAACGGATTTGAAATACACTGCATTTCATAAGTTCATAGGTTCATAGGTTCATAGGTAGGTACTAGGCTATCGGCCCAAGGGCCTACGCAAGCCTAGCCAACAAGGTTCCCTGGCTTACGCCACCCAAGCAAGTTATTTTCCTGTGCCACTGACGAGCAGAATCACAGAAGTGATCCCCGGAGTGTATTTCCTATTTCCCATCCACCCATCAAGATTTTTCTTGAAGAGTGCTAATGAAGACAGGCAGGAAATCATTTATCTGGGAATCATGGACCAGACAGATTAGGCAGTTATAATTACATTACAAAAAAGTGTGACAGTTGAGAGTTATGTTTGTGTACATTAAGTAGACTAGACAGCCATCATGCCTTAGTTGGCAGGCATGGGAGTATACCTCAAAAGCTGCGACTGCAGTGGACATCTGCAAATAATGTAATAATTGACTGCAGCAACTTAGAAAAGACATGCAATGAATACAGCCCTACTGCAAATATCAAGACAGATTTAGTTAGGACATCACAGTCCTGCTTAACACTTTATTGGTAGTGATGTTAATTATCTGTGAAGTCTACACATGATATCTGCCCCCCATTAATTACATCCGGTTTGTATTTTTAGATGTCTAGCAGTTGTCAGCTGTGTATGTGTAAGCCCTGCTTGGAATTGCACCATATTGAGCAAGCGGACATAAAAAAAAAATTAGACATTTAGAACACAAACTATTAATTCACAACACATTTCAGCAGTAGCAGAGAACATTACTCACCCTGTACATAACATCTGACCAGGCATCCACTACCATGGGATAGCCTCTACACTTCTGCCCACATGGATTCAATATCCCTGTTACTATGATCTCCCTCAGAAGCACACCATGATTAATATGCATGGCATGCTGCCAAGGTGGAACCATGGCCATGTACATGGGTACATTCCATTCAGGCTCTACATGGAGCCTACACTGATTTTATTCAATCCTGGGGGCAGTCTTAATCCTTTAACACTTCTTCCTCAACTTCCTTTTTTTGTTTCTCTATTAAATGTTTGAATTACATATGAATTCCAAGTATTGCAGTCTTTCTTACTCTCAAATTTCTCTAAGGATTTTTCCATGTACTGTCCTGTCTCAAACAAAATGTCACAATATGTCTCTATATTAATATGTATAAAGGATCTTAACTCTTTTGGTGAAGAACCAAGAGCTGCAAACACTGTGTCCCAAACCTTATACCTTTTAAGCTCTTTCTCTTCTTTACTGCTCAGTCTTACCACTAATTTTCTTCATGACATCTCTCTTACTTCTTTCATAGGTTCATAAGTTCATAGGATCATAGGTAGGTACTAGGCTATCTGCCCGAAGGCTTTTATAAGCCTAGCCAGAATGTGTTGGCTTTCGCTGCCCCTTAGATTAGTTCCCTGTGCCTCTGTCCAGCAGAGCCACTGAAGTGATCCCCGGGGTAAACTTTCTGTTTCCCATCCACTCGTCAAGGTTTCTCTTTATGCCTAACATAGATTGGAATCTTGTTCCAAAGCATGGGAAGTCTCCGGGACAGGAATCTATCCCTCCAGCACATTCTATTTATTGTTGTGGTGAGGTTTAGATCCCTAGAGTGTGTGGCTCGAAGGGATATGATTTTCTTTAGGTGGAGCATGTCCATCAATTCTGGGTTGGACATGGCCTTGTATGTCAGGCAGAGATCAACTCTGAATAGGCGGTATGCAGCCAAGTACAGCTGGAGTATTTTTCAGTCGAGCTCCATAGGGCATCTGTTTGAGGCCAGTGATCCTCTTGGTGAGGTACTTCTGTGGTCTTTCCAGCTGTTGCAGGTGTCTTGTAAGGTACATCCCAAATGGGGCATTGTACTCTATGATGGGTCTGATGAGTGATGAGTAGAGGGGCACAATGGTCTCTTTTGATCTGGATGTGAACCCTTTTGTGATTAGTTGGGCCACATAGATGGATTTTCACCACTTTGGCAATGTGATTATCAAAGGTGAGATTACTATCTACTTGGGTCCCCAGATCCCTTATTATGTCTTCCATATTTAGGGGGCTATCACCTATGTGGTAGTTTGTGGGTACTTTGTTTTTCCCAAAGGGGATGACTATGCACTTTTTGGCATTTAGCTTGAGGCCATGATTTTGACACCAGGTATTCTTCTCACTGAGACCCTTTTGCAGGATGTCTGTGTCAGACGGAAAGTCAATTATAGCCCCTAGTTTGCAGTCGTCTGCAGACTTAGTCAGCCATAGTTCTCCTGTGCTTGCCTGTACCTCTGAGAAGTATATGCCAAACAGGAGGGGTCCTAGGACTGAGCCCTGGGGAACGCCACTTGTAACCGGTTTAGAGTCAGACCTAGCTCCCACAACTCTCACCATGTGGGTTCTGTCCATGAGCCAGTTGGCAACCCATCTTGCGACATAGGGGTTTATGTTCAGGCTGGTGAGTTTGTCTATAATACCAGAATGGGGAATGGTGTTGATGGCCTTTGCGAGGTCTAGGTAGGCTAGGTGTACCACCTTTCCCACGTCTATAGCCTTGGTAACTGTCTCAAAGAAGTCCACCAGGTTTAGGATGCATGATCTGCCCTTAACAAAGCAGAACTGGGTAGGGTCCAGTGTTTGGAGGTTCCCAATGTCTCTGTTAATGAGTTCCATGATGATGCGCTCCATAGTCTTGCAGACCAAGCTAATCAGGCTTATAGGATGATAGTTCCCTGGGTCTGTTGTGGCTCCACCTTTGTGGAGCAGAATAACTGTTGTTGTGTGCCACTCTGTGGATACATAGCCTGTAGAGAGGCTGAGTTTCAACAGTGTGTTTAGGTGAGGGGTTAGTTCATCTTTGAGCTCATATAGGATGCAACCTGGAACACAGTCTGGTCCCACTGATGCTATGTTTTTGGCTTTGGAGAGGGCTGTTTTAACCTGAGTGTCTGTGATTTCAGGGGCTCTACATTCTTCTGGTATGATTATGGGCCTTTTTGGGGGTGAGAGGGGGGTGAAGTTTGCACTGAACCTGTGTTCCAGGATGTTGGCGATATTGGCCGGTTCAGTGTATTTTGTGCCATTCTGCATTAACTCCGAGCAGATCTGAGCATTGCCACTTAGGTTCTTGACATAGCTAAAGAATGCCTTGTGGTTATCTTTGGAGTCTTTGGCAATTTTTCTTTCGAAGCTAGCCTTGGATGATTTTATGAGGGATCATAGTTTCTTGCTGATACTGATCAGAGATGTCTTCCCTTCTTGGGATTTTACTCTTTTCTGTACTAGTTTCCTCCTTCTGTTGTATAGCTTGTTTATGGCAGGGGTCCACCAGCCTGGTTTACTTTTCTTGGAGGAGTGAGTCTTTGTTTTGCTTGCGATAACATGGTCCATGCATTCTTGTAGGTGCCTGTAGAATGCATTAGTAAAGGACTTTGCAGCTTGGACAGCATTATCCTTTAGCATGGGGGCTTTGTAACTTTCCACCTCAGTGGAAGTAACGTGAAGTTTGCTTTTGAAAAGTTTTTCATGGTGGTTTCCTTGACCAGTGGTGGGGGTGGAATGTGAATATCCAGAGTGATTTCTTTATGGTCAGATCTAACCAGCGAGGGGTTGACCTCCAGTGTGGAACACTAGTCACCCATGTTGGTGATGACCAGGTCCAATATGTTGTCACCTCTGGTGGGAGTGTTGACCAGTTGATCTAGGGCATTTGACTTCATAAATTCTAGGAAATGTTGGGCAAAGGAGTTACTACTTGAGCAGTTCTCCCGGATAATGTTTGGGTAATTGAAATCACCCAATATTAGGGTGTTTGGTAAGACCTTTATGTTTCCCGGTGTTTCCAGAAATGCGGAATGGGGGTCTTGGGACATGGTGGGTGATCTGTAGCAAGCTACAATTTGAATTGCAG